>NW_026993032.1:0-21540 GCF_028769735.1 Zonotrichia leucophrys gambelii
CCCGGTGGGGTTCCAGCTGCACCTGCGGGCGCAATGGGGAGCATCAGCCCATGCTGTCTGCGCTGCTGAGGCGGGCAGCACGGTGGATGCGGGCAGGACGTTCTCCGTTTCCCCCAGAGCTGGGCCTGCAGGCACCTTGCCGCCCCTTGGCACAGGCTGGCCACCCAACAAACCCGCAGGCCGAAAAGGGAGCCCGGGGGCAGTGCTGCTTCTTGGGCAGTTGCTGCTTGGAGGGACACGGGCCAAAGCCATCCCTGAGCAGCCACTGCCAGCCCTGGCCCTCCCTGCCCCGTGACAGCTCCCCCAGCCCCAGGGCACAGAGTCAGGCCCTGTCAGGACCCAGTGCAGCCCCTGCCCAGTCGGGAGCCAAGGCCGGCTCTGGCCCTGGGCTCGCGGCAGGGCTCCCGCTCGGGGCTGCTCCTATGCCTTGGGCCTCTGGGCACTCAGGGACAGCTTTGGAGCAGCTGCAGCAGGAGGGACGTTGCTGCTTGAGTCACCTTTCCCCGGGGCTGTGAACGAGCTCCAAAGGCACCCTCAGCTTTGGCTGCGGCCGGGCCATGCAAGGGAAGGCCCCAGTGGAAGAGCTGCAGCCACACAGCCCTGCCAATGGCTGAGCCCTGCTGAGCCCAGCACAGCAATTACCTTCTGAGCCTGTGCCCGTGCTCATGCTTGTGTTTGGCTTGGCCTTCCTTCCTGCAGCAGGGGCTGCCAATCGGCCTCTGCTTCGCTGTGGAAACACCTCCTTCTGTCCTGACTTTTGGCCCATCACTTGAGAAACAAAAATTACACCTTAACAGACAGAACAATTCTCCACGACTTTGATAGCATGTTCAGGACCTCATGCTTATGCAAAATCGGGTAAAATCAACAAATCATCTGGGCTTTTTTAGCTGGGCCAGGGCCCACGCTCCTCCAAACAGCTGCCAGTGCTGAGCAGAAGCTGTGAGTGGATCGTGTAGGGCGAGGGCACACACGTGCCTCTGTCCTGGCACCTGCAGCGATGCCCTCCTGGCTGACCTCTGAGCTGGCAGCTCTCCAGGGGAAAGGCCTTGACCTACCCTCACCATCTCCCAGAGGCTCAATCCTGAACGTGGGCTGAGAAGCCAGATCACCTTTACCAACAGGCTCAGCTGCAAAGAAAGGCAAGACACAACAGCTCCAATGGCACGGCTGAAGATTCTTCCTTCAGGCCTGAGTGGCAGTGAGGGCACCTGGGTGATTGGTGCCCTCCAAGGCACTCCCTTGGCTCTGCCTTCCACTCAGGAGCAGGGCCAGGGGGACCTCATGCCTGAAGTGGCCCCACACTGGGATGGAAGGAGCACCTTGCAGGGCAGTCAGGACAGAATGGACTCCTGGAGCTGCCAGCACCTCCAAACCCAGCCCCAGGCAGGGCCAGGGCTTGGCAGTGGCAGCAGGAGCAGCTCAGGCTGCCTGGGGGTAGCAAAAGAGCTGAGAAAGGCTCAGCCCCGGGGCACAGCCCTGGGCCCAGCCCCTTCCCTCTCTGCTCTTCTCTGTGGCTGCACAGAGCACACAGAAGGACACAGTGGCATTGCACACGGGAGGAGGATGGACAGCTAAATGCCCCTTCCTCCCACTGACAGCGATCCTGTAGGATCCCTCAGGGCTCCAGAAGGGAGCAGGGCAAGGTTCCCAGAACTGATCAACCTTCAGTGAAATTTAAGGGAACTGGCTCATGAGTAAGCTCCTGCCACACAGCCACGGATTATTCTGTCACGTACATTCAGAACATGCCTCCAACATCTGGCAAAGTCTTCAAAGTACCATTCACCAGCATTTCCAAGTAATCCAAGTCACGTGCCAGTCGAGAAAGGAGCACAGATCCTATAGAACCATTTCCATGGTGTGCTGGGATCCCCTTCTGCCTAGGGGAATTAGGCACTGCAAGGGGGTGGGGTAAGGCTGTGGGAGCCTGTGCCTCCTGGTCACTCTCCACGCTCTTTGCAGGTCCTGTGCAACATGCCTGGAGGGGCAGCTGGAGCAGCCCAGGGCCCTGGGGCTCTCTCTCCCTCCAACACAGGACACCCTCACTGAATGCTTGGGGAAATCTGCAGTGCCACAGCTGTCGCTCCCAACCTCCGCCCGTCCCTCCTGCTTGCCCACCTGCCCATGGAACAGCTCCCACAGCCCACGGGCACATGATCAGGCCCTCTCAGGACACACTGGAGCCTTGATCTCCCCCTCTGCCCTTTTCCCACCATGGGCAAACCATGCAGCTGCTCCCAGGTTTCGGGATGTGTCTCCCACGGAGGGAGCCCAGCAGGACAGCTCAGTACCCGAGTGCCCTGAGCCTGCTCGGGATAATTCCTCTGGGCTGTGCCCGTCTTGGCCGGGCTGTGCCCGCAGTGCCAAGCAGCAGAGAGGGCAGCTCAAGCCTCAGCAGGGCTCAGACCCAGAGGCACAGCAATTACCTCCTGTGGCTGTGCCTGGCATCGCCTCCCTTCCTGCAGGAAATGCCACCTTCCATAGAGCCTCTCTGTCCATCCCTTGAGAAAGGAAGAGGCACAGCTGGATCAGATGGGATCATTGCACATCCAGGAGGTGGCCTCTTCATGAGGCAATACTTCTCCAAAACATGGATAAGGATCCGGAAAATCCTGATCCCCCAGGCCTTTGGGGCTGGCTATGGTCCTCCCTCCTCCAAGCAGCCACACCTCAGGATGTGCCTGGGGACCGGGAAAATGCAGGGGATCCCTGGTGAGTTTGGGGTGTGTGGCAGCTGATGCCCAATGCCTTCCTGCAGAGGCTGGGGAGAAGCTGCAGCCAGGCCAGGCTGGGAAACAGCCCTGCAGGGCATAGAAGCAGCAGCAGGGCAGCGAGGCTGCCATGGATCCCTTCCCGCTGTTCCGGGCACAGCGTGTCCAGATGTGCAGCCAGAGCCCTCGGCTGCTGAGCCCCAGGACCAGGCTGAGGGAAATACTCTCACCATTCCCTTTGGGCAGTTCTGTCACTATTCATTCCAGGATGTTGTTTGGCTCATGGGGCTTCTTGTGTCCTCGAGCTTTGTTCTTCCCTCTCAGAGGACCTTAACAGAAAGTAGTTCCATTTCCTAGGAATGGATGCCACAAAAGCGGGGCTCAGCCTGTGGAGTCAGCAGGGACAACACTACTCACCCCTGCGATGGGAGCGAGGCTTCTCTGTAGGAATCAGCAGAGGGGCAGGAAAAGTCCTCCCTGCAGACACATCTGTAACACAACAGCCACAGTAGCTTGTGTAACCTGGTTGCTGTGAAGTTGTCAACAATTATTACTGTGTAGGACAGTGAGAACATACCTGAAGGAGGCTCCAAAGGATTCAAAACTTTATTCAACCAGTCTAAAGGAGAAGCCTTTGCAGCAACCTCATCTAGAATGGAGCACAGATGAGAACATTTTTCAGGGTGTGTTGGGATGCCCTTCTGCCTTTGGGAACAGGGCACTGAAAGGGGGTTGGTTAAGGTTATGGGAGCCAGGAGTGAATGGACAAGGCCAAACTGCACAGGGGCCTCAGGAGCTCTGGGCAGGCTCCTGGTCACTCTGCACCCTCTTTCCATGCCCTGTGCAACATCCATGGTGGGGCGGCTGAAGCAACCCAGGGCCCTGGGAGCTCTCACTTCCACAGCTGCAACTCTTGCTAAATCCCTGGGGAAAACTGTAGCAGGCAGTGCCGCAGCTATCCCCCTGTCCCACTCCGTCCCTCCTGCCCTTTCTCCCTCCCTTTCTACCTACTTCTATCCCTCCAACCGTCTTTCCCCTGGGACAAATCCCCCAGCACACGGGCACATGACCAGGCCCTCTCAGGACACACTGGAGCCTTGATCTCCCCCTCTGCCCTTTCCCCACCATGGGCACCCCGTGCAGCCGCTCCCAGGTTTCGGGACGTGTCTCCCACGGAGGGAGCCCAGCAGGACAGCTCAGTACCCAAGTGCCCTGAGCCTGCTCGGAACAATTCCTCTTGGCGGTGCCAAGCAGCAGAGAGGGCAGCTCAAGCCTCAGCTGGGCTCAGGCCCAGAGGCACAGCAATTACCTCCTGTGGCTGTGCCTGGCATCGCCTCCCTTCCTGCGGAAGCGGCTGTCAATGAGCCACCGCTTCCTCCAGGAAATGCTTCTTTCTGCACAGCCTCTCCATCTGCTTCTGGAGAAAAGAGAGAGCTGGATCAGATTGGGCTGTTCCCCATTGGAGAGGTGGCATCTTCAGGAGGCAATGCCTCTCAAAGACATGGTTAAGCTTCAGGAAATCCCTTTCAACTTTTTGGGTAGGGCAGGGCTCTCCCTTCTCCGTATAGATGCCCCTTCTGATTTGCCTGGAGATGGGAAATTGCAGGGCATCTCATGCCTGTGGTGCGGTTTGGTCTGCCTGTCAGCTGATGCCCAATGCCTTCCTGCAGAGGCTGGGAGAAGCTGCAGCCAGGCCAGGCTGGGAAACTGCCCTGCAGGGCATGGAAGCAGCAGCGGGGCAGTGAGGCTGCCATGGATCCCTTCCTGCTGGGCCGGGCTCGGCGTGTCCAGATGTGCCGCCAAAGCCTCGGCTGCTGAGCCCCAGGTGAAGGCTGAAGGAAAGCACCCACCTTGTCCTGCCTGCTGCATTTCCTTCAGCATTTCCCTCATGTGATCAGATGGCTCATGGGGTTTCTTCTGTCCTGTAGCTTTGTTCTTTCCCCTTGGAGGATCTTAGAGCAACACAGTTCCATTTCCCATGAATGGATGCCAAAAAGCAGGGCTCAGCCTCTGGGGTCAGCAGGGACACACTACTCACCCCTGCGACAGCAGCCTGGCTTCTGTGCAGGAATCACCCCTTGGCCGAGCTTTGGGCTCTGAGCTGGCAGCTCTCCCAGGGGAAAGGCCTTGACCTACCCTCACCATGCCCCAGAGGCTCAGTCGTGGATGTGGTTTGGGAAGCCAGATCACCTTCACCAACAGGTTCAGCTGCAAAGAAAGGCAGGACAGAACATCACCCGTGGCACTGTAGCAGATCCTCGGGCTGCAGGCAAGGCTCAGCCCTGGGGCACAGCCCTGGGCCTGGCCCCTGCCCGTTCTACTCTTCTCTGTGACTGCACAGAGCACACGGAAGGACACCGTGGCATTGCACACGGGAGGAGGATGGACAGCTAAATGCTCCTTCCTCCCACTGACAGCCATCCTGTGGGATCCCTCAGTGCTCCAGAAAGGAGCTGAACAAGGTTTACAGAATTCTTCAGGCCTGCCTTAACGTTAACAAAAATGGCCGATGGGTGAGCTCTTGCCACATGGACACTGATTATTTTGCCAGTAAAAAGGGAAATTCAGAACTTGCCTCTGGCATTCGGCAAGACATTCAAAGTGTCATTCACCTGGACTTCCAAATTTTCCAAGGCGTGATCCAAATCTAGAATGGAGCAAAGACCTGAACCATTTCCTTTGTGTGCTGGGATCCCCTTCTGCCTTTGGGAACAGGTCACTGCAAGGGGGGTGGTTAAGGCTATGGGAGCCAGGAGTGAATGGACAAGGCCAAACTGCACAGGGACCTCAGGAGCTCTGGCCTGGCTCCTGGTCACTCTGCACCCTCTTTGCAGATGCTCTGACACATCCCTGGAGAGGAAACTGGGGCTGCCCAGGGCCCTGGGGGCTCTCTCCCTCGTCCAGAGGAAACCCTCCCTAAAGGCCTGGGGAAAACCATCCCCAGCGCTTCCCGGGGTGCAAGGAGCGCTGTCCCGGGAAAGGGGAGCCAGGCTGCCGGCTCACCTGCTCGCCACGCTTGCAGCGGAGCAGCCTGGGCAGCCCTGGCAGGCAGGGCCACCGCCAGGAGAAGCAGGAGGAAGAGGCGCAGAGCAAGGGCCATCCCCTGGGGCATTCTGGGGCTCTCCCTGCCTGGGCAGCGCAGGGCTGGGCTGTGTTCTCCGGCCTCTCCCGCAGCCCCTCAGCTCTGGCTGCGCTTGCTCTTTGCAGGTGCAGCCCTGGAGCGCACACAAGAGCAGGAATTCAGCCGTGGCTGCTTCCGCAAAACAGCGCAGGTACCTGCAGCCACCCCCACCTGGGCTGGGCCTGCTGTCCCTGCTCAGCCCAGCACCGTGTGTGCAGCACTCCATGCAACATCCCCAGCTTCTTGCCCTTCTCCTACAGTTTGTCTGCAAATTCATCAAGAGAATGCAGGAGGAAGAGACCATCACCATGGGCACTGGGCTCAGACCCTACTCGCCCATCTTCCAAACCAAGCCCAGCGCTGCCCTCCTGTGTATGCTTGTAGTGGAAAATTTTTACTATCCAAACCAAGTAAGCGGCCTGTGGGCAGGGTTTGATCCTCCCAGGAATTGCTTGGCCTCCCAAGCCACGCATGCTGCTTGCTGTGAGCGTTTGGGGCCACATGGCAGTGGGCTGGGAAGGGAAGCACTTCTCTGGGGAAGCTGGGAGCATTGCTCCCTCTGGCAACTTTCCAAGTCTCCCTGTGCCTTCTCCAGGTGCCCACCATGCTGAGGTTCATCCACCAGTGGCTCCTGGCCAATGACTGTGCTGAGCACAGGCTGGACAAGGCCCTGCTGGATCTCGCTGAAGCACAGCCAGATGACGCAGTGATGATGCTCCTGCGTGTGGCCCCGTCCTGTGACAGGTATGGGGCCCACCTGCCCACAGGGCTCAGGCCTCCCCAGCCCATCACCCTGTACAGCCTGCCCCAGGTGTCTGACGAAGAGAGACTTCCAGGGCCCTCTGGCTGCTGCCTTTCACAGCCCTGGCATGTCAGCCCCTGAGCCTGCTGCCATGCTCCCTTGCTGCCCCTCAGGGCTCTCTCCCCACAGGACTGGGCTGCCTGGCTGCTGCTGGCAGGGGGCCAGTGGGCAGAGGCAGAACTGAGCCAGCTCAGCTCCCCCCAGTGCTGTGTCTGAGACACCCCTGAGACACAGCTCTGACCCCACAGAGCTGCCATGGCCATGTGAAAGAGCATCATGGGCTCAGCCAGGACTGCAGAGCTGGCGCAGCTGATCCTCCTGAATGTGCTGGGGAGCTGGCCAGAGCACAGCATGTCCGATGGGGACGATGGGGACGAAATGGGTGTCTTTGCCCTGGCTGTGAGTTTCTGACACTGGACTTTGTTGGCCCCGAGGCCGCCTCTCCAGCAGCTCTCCATCCTCCTTCTCCCACTGCATCTCCCTGCCTCAGGCCCCTGGGCCTGAAACCTGGCCCAGGGGCAGCATCAGGCCCACCTGGCCCTGTGCTCCCCCTGTCAAGGTCTCTCCGGGCCTCTCCCTGCCACGCTCGCGCCCTGCCACACACACACCTTGGCACTGAGCGCTGTCTCGGGGGGCTTTGTCCTTTGCAGGCAACAGGCGTGGTGATGTGGAAGATCCTCCAGGTGCCCTGTCTGCCACGGATATTGAAGGTGTATTTCCCTCGGCTGTTTGTGCATCTCCTCTTCCAAGTGTTCTTCAGCACTCTGGATATGCCAGAGGTCGATACATTCTGGAAGGGATGCCAGGGAGAGCACGGCCCTGCCACCAGCCCCAACAGGTGCTCCATCCCACTCCTCTCGTCCCTGCCACGTGGCCTGCCAAAGAGCCAGTGCTGCCAGGGTGACCTGGGCTTTGCTGTTGAAGCCCCAAACTGCCCATCCGATCAGCATTTTACTACTGCACAAGAACATAACTTTGTTATCAAAATGCTTAGGCAGAGCCACAGACTGAAAATCAACTCTGAGCAGTCCTATCCCATTCCCATCCCATTAGCTACTCACGCGACCCCTAACACTGGAGCCATATCCCATATCACCGGCGGGTGGTCTCATGTTAGGTACAAGGGGATTCGCCCCCATCCACACTCAGGAATTGCTTATGATGCTGTATGGTAGGTTATTCATTAATCCGAAGCAATCCTGGAATTATTGATAATGCTGTATGATAGGTTATTCATTAATCCAGAAGCAATCCTGGTGGATCCTTCTGTTTGAAGCAGGGCAAACAATAAAGAGAGATAGGGATAAGGGAATTGTCGAGCTAAGCATGATCAGAGCTAATAATGTCAAACTGACCCTAAGAGCCGTGACAATGTCAAACTGACCCTAAGAGCCGTGCCAAGCCATGGGAACCAAGCCAAGTACACCGGGAATTGACCATATTAGGATAAGAGTTCAAAAGTTTAAAGAGGAAGACTCATCAGAAGACCCGCGCCCATGAGGAAGGCAACGAAGGACCACCATGAATAATCCTCAAAATAGATGTCTCCGCCCACGCTCCGCCCACACCACGCTCTTATGAATATGATGTAACCCTGCACCCAAGATTGTATAAAAGCTTGCTTCTGTCATGAGATAGCTAGAAATCCCTTTGTGATTTCTCCGACGCGTCGTAATAAAATACCTCCTGTCTATGCTGACTTACTTCAGTCTCTTAGGCAGTTATTCTCGCCTTTTGGGGCAAAATTCGGCATCATATCTGGCACCCCAGATGGGACCAGACAGGAGCGGAGCCTTTGACGTCCTCCGGAGCCGGGTCCGGGGCCGGGACCCTCGGGCGCCCTGACAGATTTTTGTCAGAAGAGGACTCCCCCCCCGGACCAGCGCTCTTCGGTGGACGAGGGGTTTCCTGCATCTCCTGCTCCAATTAAGAGGTATTTTAATTGTTTATTGCATATTGAATTTGGAACAAAGCGCTTTAATTGGGAAACGGGGACTAGACGTAGTCGCCCGACGGGAGCCATAGGGACGCCTTGGCATAATCCCATTTGGTATTGGGTTTGAGTCCCATTTGGTATTGGTTTTGGTATTGGGGTTTGAGTCCCCATTTGGTATTGGGTTTGAGTCCCCATTTGGTATTGGTTTTGGTATTGGGGTTTGAGTCCCCATTTGGTATTGGGGTTTGAGTCCCCATTTGGTATTGGTTTTGGTATTGGGGTTTGAGTCCCCATTTGGTATTGGGGTTTGAGTCCCCATTTGGTATTGGGGTTTGAGTCCCCATTTGGTATTGGATTTGGTATTGGGGTTTGAGTCCCCATTTGGTATTGGGGTTTGAGTCCCCATTTGGTATTGGTTTTGGTATTGGGGTTTGAGTCCCCATTTGGTATTGGGGTTTGAGTCCCCATTTGGTATTGGATTTGGTATTGGGGTTTGAGTCCCCATTTGGAATCAGAGTATTTGTTAAAAGAGTGAAAAAAAAAAAGAAAAAAAAAGAAAAAGAAAAAAAAAAAAAGGAAAAAGGAAAAAAAAAGGAAGAAAAAAAAAAAAGAAAAAAAAAAAAGGAAAAAGGAAAAAAAAAAAGGAAGAAAAAAAAAGAAAAAGAAAAAGAAGGAAAAAGGGAAAAAAAAAGGAAGAAAGAGAAGGAAAAGAAAAAAGGAAAGGAAAAGAGTATTTGTTAAAAGGGTGTATGTTTTTCCTTAATGCTGTTGTTTTGTTTGAATTTTTAAAAGCGTTGTTGCTTTGTTTGAATTTTTAAACTACGCCTGGGAACGTATCCAGCCAGGTCCGGGACCTTGTCCAATTTTTCCCTTTCTCTGATAAGGTTTTGAGGAGATACATTTGTGCTACACCTTTGTTTAACTGTTATGTTGTTTGCAAGAATCTCGTAAAGGATTTGGTATTTTGTGTTAATTGTAACCTTTTTGTGTGTAAAGAATTTATTGTGATGTCATCTGCAAACTGTACCTTGGTTTACAGCTGTTTTTACGGGTGTGTAATAGCCCGAAGTTGACCAGTATCGGTACTATAGGTTTGCCAGCGACATCTCGGGTAAAGCGGTGTACTTTGAGCGACCGGAAAGGTAGGACAGTTTGAATTAAAGAGTGTGGGTATGGATGAGAGCGAATGAGCGACTGGAAATTGTGTGTATGAAGTGTTAAAATAAATTGACATACGGTGTTTGCGGGAAAGAGACTAAACCGAAAACACAGATGCAGAGAATAGCCATGGGAGGTCAACAGAGCAAGGATGTAAATATGAAAACCCCCTTAGGATGTATCCTAAAGCACTGGAAGGACTTGGGAGGAATTCGGGGGGGGTACCCCATTAAAATCAGGGATCGATGAGAAGATAAGCAGCCCTCAGGGACTAGATAGTCCACAGGGGTCGAGAAGCTACATGGATGCTGACAGCCCACCCAGACTAGAAGTCGAAGGGGAGAAAGGCAGTCCGTCAGGAGCGGAGAGCCGAAGGGAGACACGTAGCCTGCCCAAACTCAGTCCATATGAAGATAACCACACACCCAGAAGTGGAGGCATCTGTAGAATGGAAACCAGCACACCAAGGACTGGGGACAAAAGTAACTCACTGGGAAGTGACGTCTCTAAATTGAGATATAGTGAGAAGAATGATGAGACGTGAAAGGGAGGCAGAGAACAGCTCACAGAAACTGAATATAGTAATTCAGATAGAGGATAGGAGAAGTTGAGGAGAAGAAAAAGGAAGACGGGAAGATAGCTCAGTAGTGGCTGTAGCAGTGGCAGCTCAGAAGACAGGTTACTCGGAACCTGGAACTAGGGGAAGAGGTAGAGGCAACCCAATAGGAGGGAGGGGGAGGTTCCAACCCCACCCAACTAGAGTAGGGCCAAATCAGTGTGCTTACTGCCTAGAAATGGGACACTGGAAGCAAGAATGCCCCCGACTAAGGGAAAGGCTGATGGCCACTACTGCTACCACACATCAGGATAGTGAATTAGGGGGACCGGTGGGCCGTACCCTAGCAGACCCACTGGTTAAAATGGAGCTAGGGGAAGGTAAAAAGGAATTGAACTTTTTGTTTGACACGGGAGCAACCTTTTCGGTTTTAAATCAGGAATTGGTACCTAAAAGTGATGAATTTGTACAAGTTGTGGGAGCAACAGGCCAACCAGAAAAGGCTTACTTTTTGAAACCTATTAAATACAAAATTGGGAAACAAATGGGAAATTCACCAGTTCCTGTATTTACCAAATTCGCCAAAACCCTTATTGGGGAGAGACCTATTGGAAAACTTGGGAGCCGTAATAAAGTTCAACAAAGACAAATTGGAATTTCAAGTAAATGAGGAACAACTGATTACAGCTATAAGCCTAACAATCAGTTGTGTGGAACCCAAACCTGAGAGTCAAAAGATCTTTGCTTTTGAGTGGGAGTCTGTAGATAGAGGGAGAAAGACCCAACTCACCTGGACGGTATTACCCCAAGGATGGGCCAATTCCCCCACGATTTTTGAGAACCAGTTAGCCAAAGAATTAGAACAGTGGGAAAGGCCGCTGGGAGATGGTACCCTTTTGCAGTACATAGACGACCTCCTAATAGCAACGGTGACAGAGGAAGAATGCATTGAATGGACCATTTCCTTGCTAAATTTCCTGGGTTTAAGCGGATATCGAGTCTCTCAACAGAAAGCACAGCTGGTGCAAAAGGAAGTGGTGTACCTGGATAACGAAGTCTCCAGAGGACAGCGATCCCTGGGAGCAGCTAGGAAAGAGGCCATCTGCCAGATGCCTAAACCAGAGACGGTGAGAGATCTGCGAGCCTTTCTGGGGATGACAGGTTGGTGTCGGCTATGGATCTACCAGTACGGAATACTCGCTAAACCATTGTATGACTTGTTGAAGGGATCCAAGAATGTCCTAGTGTGGACTCCCGAAGCAGAAGGGGCCTTCAAGAAGTTAAAGCTGGAACTAATGAGAGCACCAGCCTTAGGTCTCCCAGATGTATCAAAACCATTCTGGCTGTTCTCCCATGAGCGACAAGGGATGGCCTTAGGAGTCCTAGCACAGCAGTTGGGACCACATAAGAGAGCTGTGGCCTACTTCTCCAAGCAGCTAGATGAAGTAAGTAAAGGATGGCCAGGCTGTCTGAGGGCAGTGGCCGCAGTGATAATTAACGTAGAAGAGGCCAGGAAGCTCACGTTGGGTCAAAAGGGACTGTGCTGGTATCTCACAACTGTGTCGGCTGTGCTGGAACAGAAAGGCAATCATTGGTTGTTCGCCCTCCAGATTCCTAAAATACCAGGCCATCCTGGCTGAATCAGATGATGTAACTATTCAGGTAACTAACATTGTGAACCCAGCTTCATTTCTAGAAGGAAGAGCCCCAGCAGAATCCATTGAAACACGACTGCCTGGAAACAATTGAAGCCGTCTACTCCAGTCGTCCGGATCTCAAAGAGGAGCCGTTCGAAGATGCAGACAACTGGTTCTCGGATGGCAGCAGCTTTGTGAAGCAGGGAGTAAGACTGGCTGGCTATGCAATTACTACCACAGAAGAAGTAATTGAGTCAAACTCTTTGCCTGCAGGGACTTCAGCCCAAAAGGCAGAGCTGATAGCTCTGACTCGAGCTTTGGAATTGGCAGAGAACATGCAAATTAATATATGGACTGACTCTAAATATGCCTTTTCCGTTGTGCATGCCCATGGGGCCATCTGGAAAGAAAGAGGACTGCTGACTACGCAAGGGAAAAACAGTCAAGCATGCAGAGGAGATTCTACGATTGCTAAAGGCGGTCCAACTCCCACACATAATGCGCATTGTAAGGGACACCTGAAAGGTAAATACTATTCCAGAAATAGGGAACAGGAAGGCAGATACGGAAGCTAAATTGGCTGCCACAAGGCTAGGGAATGTGAAAGTAATGGCCCTAAATACCAGGAGAACTGGATACCAATATCCAGCCAGATTACCAGGAATCAGATCATAGATGGATTCAAAGGAATAAGGGCAAAATACTAGAAAATGGTTGGGGTAGATTGGAAACGGGACAGCTAGTAATACCAGGAAACGTGATGTGGCAGTTTGTAAAAGCAGAACATGAAAAAGCCCAGTGGGGCTTGGATCCACTCTATCAGTACTGCAAGCTAGGATAGCAGGGCCAAAATTATTTACCACCATAAAAACATGTCACATCCCAGTGTGAGCGATGCCTGAAAGAACAACCCGAATACAGGGACTAGGATACACCAGGGAGCAATAAATCGAGGTAAATTCCCAGGTGAAGTATGGCAAATTGATTTTTTCTGAACTCCCAAGAAAAGGGGGGTTTCGGTACTTGTTGGTATTAACTGATACATTTTTTGGGTGGCCTGAAGCATTCCCTTGCAGGACAAATAAGGAAAGAGAAGTAACTAAAAGTGTTATTGAATGAAATTATTTCCACGATTTGGAGTACCGAAGAGCATTTCTTCGGATAGGGGTACACACATTTCTGTGTAAAAGTAGTAAGAGCAATAAGCAAAGCATTACAAATCAAATGGCAATTACACACGCCTTAACCGTCCACAGGCCAGTGGGCAAGTAGAAAAGATGAATCACTTATCAAACAGCAGATTGCCAAAAAAGCCAGAAGACTAATTTGCAGTGGTATCAAGCTTTGCTATTGCTCTGCTGAGGCTAAGAGTCAAACCAAGGTCAAAAGAAAGGTTAAGCCCATTTGAAATTCTGTATGGTAGACCTTATGCTATGCAAGTTGTAAATGGGGACGCTATAGACCAAATTGGTAATCAGTACATTTTACGATTATGTAATTACGGTGGGGAAGCAGTTCGATAAGAATGCTACTGTAATGATAGAGCACCAACCTAAACAACCTGACTGCAAATTGCATCCGTTTAATCCCGGTGATTGGGTGTATGTTAAGAATCTTTTAGGAAAACCCCTACAAGAGAAGTGGGAGGGGACCCTTCCAAGTACTGCTGACTACCTTCACCGCGGTTCGGATCAAGGAGCGACCTGCTGGATCCATTACTCACGGGTCAAGAAAGCTCCGGAGAACAAACAAGAGCAGACAATCATGATCCTGACTTCACTCAAACCCTTACAACTTTGATCATTGGACTTTCGATAAGTATAGCCTTCCCCAAGACTATGCCCCAATAGACCCCATGGTCTTATGCACACCATGTATCCACCCAGAGTTGGAAACGAAGGGACCCTATTTCGAGGTTTATGCCTGCGTAACAATCAGCCATATCTGAGTAAAAATATGGGATCAGTCCTCCATGGTAGCAAAACAAGGGAGACCAAATCCAAAATTGGGTGTCGAGAACTTGACCCCGTTAGAAGGGAGAACAAGGCGGCTAGTATTAACAATTAAAACCCTTGATCTAGCCCCTGAACATAAAATTAATTACCTTTAAGTCCAGTGAAGAAGGGCCAACCCACTGTCTGGACCCCAGCAAAAAGCCCAATCTCATGTCAATGGAGTAATTCCGAGAAAAACCACCCGGATCACAGCCACGAAAACTCGGTAATCATACGGAAAGATTCCCCTGGGGAGCTACATCCCGAAACATAACCCTTGACCCTACCCTCTTTCTCCCCTGCGGGAAAGATCGTATTATCTAGTGGCCTGAAAGGGAGGGCACAGTGTAAATGGCATTTAGATAAATAGTCGATAAAGTTCACATGCGAAAGGGAATTGAAAACCCTGAGCGGGGTATTAGCTTCCCTCACGGGCTTCCATATGAGGTGGCATTATCGGAAGGCATGATCCCATTGTATCAGATCAGATTACCCCCAAAAGGGGGGGAAATCCCCTCCACCGGTGGAATGAAATAGGGGCAAAACCTACCTTTATATGGGCCCTCGGGGTGAAAAAAAAAAATTAATGAACTAAAATTATTATTAACCCCACTTATTCTTTTAAAAGGTGCTTTTTTAAATCCTTTTACCAGTTTCAATTTGAGAAGGATTGCCGATTTATCGAAAAGGTAAGGGGGGGAAAGAGGGAATGAAAGGTTTATAAGGGGGAAAGGGTTTAGTTTGGGGGGGGAAAGGGTTTTGGTTTTTAAAAGTTAGATAAAGGTTTTTTGAAAAAAATTTTTGTAGGAATGGGAAATTAAATGCCCCCGGGATTAAAGGGTTAAAATTTTAAAAAACCCAATCGCTAGTAGTAAAATTGCAACCAAGGATCAAACCATACTGCAGAGATTTTGGGAAGCTTGTGATTAAACGGGGAATTTAGCAAAGATTTGCCTCGCTATCCAATGTCCTCAACACAAAAAAGGGTACAATCATAGCACAGGAAAAATAATAAAAAGAACGTCATATATTCCCCTCAAAAATAAGGGAAACCCAATTTTAAATTAAAGGCAATCACACCACACAATTTGAGAAAACCACCAAACCCTGGTGGCAAATTAATAAATTTCACTTTTTAAAACCCCAAAAAAGAACACATTGAAGCCAAAGTCCTACCATTTAGTGCGGCAGAGGAAAAGAGCATCTTTCCCATCCTCACCAAGGACAATACATCAGGGTGTCATTGTCAAGCCAAAAACCATAATGCTGGGCTATTTTTGTTTACCAAAAAGAGG
Organism: Zonotrichia leucophrys gambelii; assembly: GCF_028769735.1. NCBI lineage: Eukaryota > Metazoa > Chordata > Aves > Passeriformes > Passerellidae > Zonotrichia > Zonotrichia leucophrys. The sequence goes on from NW_026993032.1 coordinate 15,214, forward strand.
GGCAATCGATTAGCACAAAACCTGATTCCAAGGGGCCCGTTAGGCTATTTAGGCTATTTGCGAAAACGCCGGGTAAAAACCAAAGATTTTATGCTTAGATGCCGAGGATAGGGTATGCACCTTTAAAGGGTTCCCTTCCGCATAAAAAAGAACACTCCAAGTCTACTATAAGGGAATGGGGTGCTTGCGTAGGAAAAGCTTGTGACAAACGACATTATAGATGGTTTTTCCAAGAAGAACAACAATACTAACTTTTGTGTATTTCAATTTTACCAAGATAAAGGTTTGATTTTTATTTATACGTCCCAAAAAAATACCCCAACAGCAAAAAACCGGATTTTAACCAAAATCAAAGATACCGAAATTACAAATAGGGATGGACGTTGAAATTCTTAAAAACAATGCTCCACATCCTAAATTAAGGAATTTGGTGCAAAAGGAGAAAACAAACACTAAAAAAGAATGGGTTTTGGCAGGTGGGGAAAATAATTTTAAGAAAATAAAGAAAAGTCCCTTTACCAAAGTAGAACAATTTGGTCACACATTGGTGGGATATCTTTACAGGATATTCCCCAAAAAGCTACACAGGTCTTCAACACCTGGTGCACCCAAAGGGTAAAAAATAATTGAAACTCCCGCAAATGTTAAATTTTAAAAAATATTTGCATGTGGGGGGAGACAGGATTTATAATGAAAAGAACTCAAATATTTTGGGCTATGGTAAAGAGCGTTATCAGCGCCCTACAGGAATAAAAATTAGAAGAAAGAATTCGTATGTTAAAAGAAAAAAGGGGGAAATAAGCCCCAAACTGCCCAATCCGATCAGGGATTTTACTACTCACCAAGAACAAAACTTTGTTATCAAAATTCTTATCAGAGGGCCCCACAAAGAAAATTTAACTCTGAGGGAGTCCTAAACCCATTCCCCCCCCATTGTACCACGCGGACCCCCAAAACTGGAGCCATATCCCATATCACCGCGGTGGTCCCTGTTAGGTAAAGGGGATTCGCCCCCATCCACACCAAGGAATTGCTTATGATGCTGTTTTGGTAAGGTTTATTCATTAATCCGGAAGCAATCCTGGAAATTATTATAATGCTTTTAAGAAGGTTATTCATTAATCCAGAAGCAATCCTGGTGGATCCTTCTGTTTGAGGCAGGGCAACAATAAAGAGAGATAGGAAAAGGGAATTTTTCGAGCTAAACATGATCAACAAAATGTCCCAAAGGGCCCTAAAGCCGTGACAATGTCAAACTGAAACCCCAAGACCGTGCCAAGCCATGGGAACCAAGCCAATACACCGGGAATTTGACCTATTAGGATAAGAGTTAAAAGTTTAAAAGGAAGCCCAAACAGAAACCCGCCCCAGGAGGAAGGCAAACGAAGGACCCCATGAATAATCCTCAAAATAATTGCTCCGCCCACGCCCGCCCACACCACGCCTTTATGAATAGATGTAACCCGCACCCAAGATTGTATAAAAGCTTGCTTCTGTCTTTAGATAGCTAGAAATCCCTTTGTGATTTTCTCCACCGTCTTTATTAAAAAAACCCCTGCTATCCCGACTTTCTTCAGTCTTTTAAAGGGCATTTTTTCCTCCCCCTTTTTTGGGGCAAAATTCGGCATCACGTGCTCCCAGGTTTGAAACTGCAGACCCTGAAGTCCCTGCCTGTGCCTTGTCCGCTGTGGGGGATGTGGTGGTGGCAAGGAACGCGGGTTTGTGGCTGGGACACGCTGCCCTGTCTTGGGCCCCTACCACTTTGTTGTGGCTCTGCGGCCAGGTAAAGGCCCCCTTCTCCCCCACTGCCTCGCCCTTTGGTGCCCCTGTGCCCAGGTGTCCCACAAAGGTCCGTGGTCATGGGCCCAAAGAGCCCTTCTCACTGAGGGATGGCCAAGCACACTGGAAAAGGCTGGGAGAGGAGGGTGCCCATGAGCAAACCAACTCCCAAACGGCCCAGGCCCCCTTGCTGGAAAGGTGGTGGGGAAAATTAAAACTTGTGAGTCACTCCTGGGAGAAATTTGCCCCACTGGCTCAGGGTCTGGTTTCCTTTTCCTCTCGCAGGATTCTTTGCCTTTCCCAGCCATACACTTTTGTTCTGCAGTTGCATTCTAACTGCTCACCATGCTCGGTGAAGAGATGCCATAACTGGGATTTCCCTGCCCTGGCATTCCTTTTAAGGTGAGCCTCAAGGCCACACTGCCCTGGCTGAGGCTGCCTCCCATTTCGCTGCCCTCTCGCAGCCACACTGCCAGGACGGTGCCCGTGCCCTGTGTTTCTGCCTGGGCCCAGCCCTGTGCGCGCTGGGCCCCTTTCCGGCCGGTTTTCCCCTGTCACTGCCCTGGCCTTCAGGTCCTCGGTGCCTTTGGACTTGAGGGAATGCAGTGACAGTGTTCTGGATCCTGGCAAAAACCTGAGGCGGCACATGGGCCAGGCTTACTTGGCACTACCCAGGCCTCGTATGCGGGCAAAATCCCTTGAGGGGTGAGAAGGGGGCATGGCTGAAGATGCGCAGGCAGCGGGGCTTGGGCAACGCACGCGGCCTTGCCTGGCTTCGGGGCGCTGGGGTAGCTGCTCCCACTCCCCCTGCCTCCCCTTCAGCTGCCCCAGTGCTTCGGGAAGGCCTTTGGCCTCCGGGCCCTGCGGCAGCAGGAGGGCCCCCTTTTTCACAAACTTGTGTTCCCCACGGCTGAAAAAAATGTGGAGCGACTAAAAGTCTTTTTTTGAGTTCCTGTGGGATGAAAGAGGGGGAGAAGTTAGCCTGGACAGCATGCTACTCAGCTTTATCATTTTTGGACAATGACATGGTTTCCCCACCCCATCACACTGCAGTGCTTTAGGGCCTCCTGCCACTCTTTGAACCCCCGTAAGGCTCACCTTTTTCCCACCACTTTCCGCTGGGTGCCCCCCCTGACACTTAGTGCCCTGTGAATTTGCAGCCTGTGCCAGGCTGACCCCTTTCAGCCAATGCTGAGGTCTTTATTTCTTCCTTCCATAAAAACAACAGCCAGGTGCAGCTGCTCTCCATACTGGCTCTCCGAACACTGGGTCCTTCCAGAAAGGGAAAAGGAAAAAAAGGCCCTGAAGACACCTCTTTTGCCAAGCCTGCTGCCCCTCTTTTTTCCACTGCCATCATGAGAAGTGGCTTGTGGCCCGTGGGCTGCTGCTGTCCCCCTGGCAGGGGGCTCGGCTGCCCCCTGCTCTGGCACCTGCCGAGCTGCAGCCTCCCCCAGGCCTTGGCACAGGGACGCAGGGCCTGCGCCCTGCGCTGTGGGGCCATCTCCACATCTCTGCTGCTCCCCAGGCTTCTCCCGGAAACGCTGCTTTCTGTGGCCGAGTTCCGAAAAAAAGGGATCTTGAAAGACTGGTGAAGAGGCAGAATCTGTGGAAGTTCAGCGAGTGCCTGGTAAGGAGGGCCTGCAAGCCCCAGCCTCAGCCCGGAGAAGGCCCCTGAGCGCAGTGCCCCAGTGTGCAGGGCGGGCAGCTGTGCCCCTGCCCGTTGCGCACGCAGAGGCCGCGCGGGCTCTTCTCCTAGCTCACGATGGAGCCCCGGCCCGGCGGGCTGCGGGCGGGCCCGGCACCGCGGCTCCCCGGCAGCACCGGCCCTCTGCCCTCTCCCCTCGGGAGCAGCAGCCGGCCGCCGCTGGCCGCGCCTCAGGGCTGTGCGGGCAGGGGAGGCCGGGCTGGGCGCAGGCAGCGCCCGGCCCAGGGGCTGAGGGCCCGCCAAACCCTTCCCTCCTGCCGCTCTCCTGCAGCTGGCAGAGGGCAGGAGCAGAGCGGCCGAGCACCTGCCACCGGGCCCTGCCCTACCTGCAGAGCCCACACGAGTCCCTGTGTGGCACCATCAGATTCATGCCTCAGATTCATGGGTAAGCCCGAGCGCGGTCTCCCTCCCCGGCCCGGCCCGCCGCAGTTCAACCCCGGCCCCGCCGCTGCCCCGGCCCCGCCAGCCGCGCCCGGCGCCGGGAGTCCCGGCTGGCCCGGGCATTGCTGTTTGCCGCCCTCTGGCAGCCGTGCCCTGGGGCGGCAGCGTGCGGCAAGGGCTGGGCTGAGCCCTGCCGGGCCAGCAGCCCGTGGGGCCACAGCGCCGGCAGCGCCGCTGGCAGGGAGCTGTGCAGCGGGGGCCGTGACAGGCTCTGTGTTCAGGCATGGCCGGGCGGCACCTGAGGGGGAAGAAGGAAGAGCTCCGGCTCATCGCAAGGGTTTGAGTGAGGGCAGCGGGCTGGCAGCGGGGCTGCCGGGGGAGCTGCAAGCCCTGCCCTGGCTGCGGAGGGCTCTGCTCCCTGTGCGGATGAGGGGCAGAGTGGGCAGAGCACACAGAGTTTTCAGGCCACCTGGGGGATTCGTGGCCAGCGCTTCGGGCTGCTCCCGTTGGTCCCTGCTCCCTCCTGGCCATGGCTAGAGCTGGCTGGGATGGCCCGGGCAGGGGGAACTCCTCGGCTCCTCGCAGATCCGGGATCTGACCATGGCTTGTTCCTTTCTCTTTCAGCCCTTAACACCTGACGGGGACACCAGCAGTGCGGTGTCAGACGTGGCATGTCAAACATTGTATGGCCCCCAGGCACTGCGGAGTGAGCGATATTCCGTCTTCCAGAGGGTGCAAGATCATCTCCGCTAGGCATGGAGGACACGGCCTCGTCTCGTCGGGCTCAGCTGGCTGCGCTGCTGGAACTCTGCAGAGAGCTGATTCCTCTGTCTGCTGAGGCCACCTTAGCCAGTGGGAATTTTCCATTTCTTTTAAGATTGTTCTTTTCTTCTTCTTGTTTTTCCTTTAGTATATAAATATAGAGTGTGTTATAATATACAGACTCCCAGGAGCTTTCTTTTGCTGCCCAGGGTCGCAGGGCATGGGGAAGGGGAGGAGAAGGGTGCCTGGGTCAGCAAGATGCCCAGGCGTGCAGTGTTGCAGGGGAAATGCCAGAAGCCCCTTGGCCGTGGTGGGTTCTGCTGAAGCCTTTGTGCTGGTGACAGAGCGGGTGGGCAGGGGCGGGAGCTGTGGGGGATCCCTGCCAGAGCAGTGCCCGGAGATGGCCACAACCCTGTGCCAGGCAGGAAGCACCATCCGTTCCTCCTGCCCGTGTGCTGCTGGCTGCCTTGCTGAGGGCTCCCAGGTGCCTTTTGGATGGGGGCTGCTCTGGAGCTGCTGGGGGGCTGCGGCGCTGCTGCCGGTCACCTTGGCCGGGCTGGGGCAGCCCCTGAGGGGCTGGGCGCTGGCAAGCCTGGGCAATGGGCTGTCAGAGGCCACAAGCAGCCCCCTGGCAGCTGCCTTGATCCTGACAGAGTTGACTTGCAAGAGGGATCCTGGGCACTCTGCAACTAACAGCAACGGTGTTGTTGGAAACCCAAATGCAGGGAAAAACTCAGACCTTTGGTCTGTCAGCAAAGCTTAGAATTAAAGAAGGATTTGATGGGAGACCTTGGAAGGGCTTCCAAACTTAGTGCTAGAAGCAAGAATGTGCATTTCTAGTTTATTATAGCAGAGACACGGGGAGAAGTTGAAGTGGAGGAAAGTTTAGAGTTTTAAGGGCTGAAGAACTAGAAAAAAAAAAGTAGTTACAATGGTAAACAAGAAGCTTAGGATGTAGTGCTGTAGATTTGTGTGTAAATAACATGATTGGCTAAGGAAGCTTACACTGTAGCATGAGTCCATAAATAAATATTGAAGGACTGGCGTAAAACATAAATATCCTGGTTGCAGTGTCTTCTTGGCCAAGAAAACCTTCCCAAAACTTTTTGTAACTACAAGTCTTGCAGCCTTGTGAGCCATGCAGTGCAGATGTGAGCCAAACTCATCCTTCCTTTTTCAAGAGAAGAGAAGAAAAAGCAATGCATCATCTAAAACACTCAGAGGTCTGTTCCTAGGCTCGTTCCAAACTCCCCGAATCCCCCAAAAATGGGATTTTTGCTACAAAGAGATGACAGGGACTCTTAGTGCTGGCTCTTTACCACAAACAGCTGCTTTAGAATCTTTTACATAGCCGTGCAGTTATGTGCCAGAAATGAATCATTAGAAGAAACTTTCCCAAGTGACTTTATGGAGGTCTGCTTGAAGGGTATTTGAGGAGAAAGGCTCCCAGCAGAGGTCTGGGCTTTTGGCTGACTGGTCCCCTGCTGATTTTGAAAAAGTGCCATCACTGCGGGGTTTTTTGGGCCAAAAAAACACAAGTCCCTGGGACTTGCTCTTTAGGCCTCTAAGAGCTGGACCCAATTTCAGGGCACATTTGGAGACCTCATCTATGGGGATGGACCACCTAGGATTTTCCCAATTGCGGGGGAAAAATTCTCCAGGTCCCTGGTGTAAAACGGGGTCCCCGGCAACTGTGCATT
>NW_026993033.1:0-21512 GCF_028769735.1 Zonotrichia leucophrys gambelii
GGGGAAACGTCACCGGGGACACCGGGAACACCGAAACCCCCGAACCCCCAAGACCCCCAGATCCCGAGACCCCCGAATGTCCCGGTATCCCGTTCCCGGTGTCCCGGTATCCCTGTGTTCCCGGTGTTCCACTCCCAGTATCCCGTTCCCCGTATCCCATTCCCGGTATCCCGGTGTTCCCGGTGTTCCCGGTATCCCGGTGTCCCTCCCCCGGTGCCCCAGTGTCCCGGTGTTCCCGGTGTCCCGTTCCCCCGGTGTCCCGGTCCCCGTTCCCCACCGTATTTGACGCTGTTCCAGGCCGCGAGCACGCGGCCCCGCACGCGCTGCCCGCCCCGCTCGGTGCCGGGGGGGGGTCCCGGCCCCGGTTCCGGTCCCGGGGGGGGTCCCGGTCCCTCCCCCCCCCCGCTCATGGCGGCGGCGGCGCGCGGGGGGGCGGGGCCCCGGCGGGGGCGGGGCCAGGACGAGAGGGCGGGAAGGGGGCGGAGTCACGGTATGTGGGCGGGATTATGCAAATCACCAATGCGCGGGCGTGGTCACGGCGAGTGGGCGGGGCTTGTGCCGGGACCCCGGGGCCGGGGGGGGCTCCGGGACCGTTCCGGGGTCACTTCGGGACTTTGGGGCGCCCCCGGGGGACACCGGGAGCTCCCGGCGCCGTTTTGGGGTCCCGGGGGGGCCCCGGGGGGGTCCCGGGGGGGTTTTGGGGTCACACGGGAGCCACGGGACCCCCCCGGCTGAAAACGGGGAGGGGTCTCGGGGTCACCGCGGGGTCACGGGGACCCTCCCGGTACCGGCACCGGCCCCGGGGGACTCTTATTGCGGCGAGGGGCGTGTCCGTGACGTCACGGGGCGTGTCCCGGGCTCTTATCGCGGCGGGGGCTCCGCGCGCTGCTTAGTCACGGCCCCCCCCCCCGCCCCCCCGGCCCCGGGGCCGCGGCGCCAACCGGTGAGACCCCCGAAATATCCCCAAAGACCCCCGGGACCCCCAAATATCCCCCGGGACGCGCCGGTACCGGCACGGCACCGAGATCCCCGAAATCCCCCGAAATAACCCCAAAATAACCCCAAAATAGCCCTGGGGACCCCCCCCAAAATAACCGAACCCCCCAAAATACCCCCCGGGATCGGTACCGGCCGGGGAGACCCCGAAAACCGCCCAAAACACAGCCCGGGACCCCCCAAAATAGCGGCGGGACAGCTCCGGTACCGGGGGCGCTGCACGGGCCGTGAGACGGCCACGAAACAGCCCCAAAACAGCCCCAAAGTAGCCCAAAAATAGCCCTAAAATAGCCACAGAATAACCGCAAAATAGCCCCAAAATAGCCCTAAAATAGCGCCCGAAATAGCCCCAAAACAGCTCCGGAATAGCCCCAAAACAGCAGCGGAATAACCCCAAAACCAGCCCCAGAACAGCCCCAAAATAACCCCAAAATAACCCTAAAATAGCCCCAAAATAGCCCTAAAATAACCCTAAAATAACCCCAAAATAGCCCCAAAATGCCGCCCGGGACACCCCAAAATCCACCCCGGGACGCCCCGATATCGCACGGGCTGCGAGAGCCCCAAAATGCCCCAAAATCAACCCGGAGGGAGCGATGAGACCCCAAAAAGGTCCCCGCGGTGTGAGAGGGGGCTGTGTCCCCCTCCCCACCCTCCGTGCCTCAGTTTCCCCGGTTCTAACCCTGATATTTCCCCAAAATCCCATTGCAGGGTGTCCTGTCCCTCTCCGTGCCTCAGTTTCCCCGCTCTAACCCTGTTATTTCCCCCCAAATCTCATTCCTGTCCCACTCCCCACCCTCCGTGCCTCAGTTTCCCCGCTCTAACCCTGTTATTTCCCCCCAAATCTCATTCCTATCCCACTCCCCACCCTCCGTGCCTCAGTTTCCCCGCTCTAACCCCGTTTTTCCCCCCCCACAGCCCCCCAAATCCCCCTCCCCACCCTCCGTGCCTCAGTTTCCCCGCTCTAACCCCGTTTTTCTCCCCCCACAGCCTCTCCATCACCCCATAACCCATTCCAGCTTGTCCTATCCCCCTCCGTGCCTCAGTTTCCCCGCTCTAACCCCGTTTTCCCCCCCCCACAGCCTCTCCGCCCGTCGCTCCCGCCGCCTCCCGGCCATGTCCTGCCCGTCCCCGCCTCTCCCGGAGCTCCGGGCCGAGGTGACGCCGTCGTCGCCGTGCTCGTCGCTCTCCCGCTTCACGCTGTCCGAGCACCCCGCGGCCGCGCTGGCCGCCATGAACGAGCTGCGCCTGCAGGGCCAGCTGTGCGATGTCACGCTGCGGGTGCGGCACCGCCGGGACCTGCCGCCCACCGAGCTGCGGGCGCACCGCGTGGTGCTGGCGGCCGCCAGCCCGGTGTTCCGGGCCATGTTCACGGCGGGGCTGCGGGAGCGCGGCCTGGCCGAGGTGCCCATCGAGGGCGTGCAGCCCGGCGCCATGCAGCGCCTCGTGGAGTTCGCCTACACGGCGGCCGTGGCCGTGGGCGAGCGCTGCGTGCTGCCGCTGCTGCACGGCGCCCTCATGTACCAGGTGCAGCCCGTGGTGGGCGCCTGCTGCGCCTTCCTGGGCGGGCAGCTGCACCCCAGCAACGCCATCGGCATCGCGGCGCTGGCCGAGCGCCTGGGCTGCACCGAGCTGCTGCAGAGAGCAAGGGAGTACATCTACATGAACTTTGCTGAGGTACGGTGCAGCTTTTGGGGGTTTTGGGGGGGTTTGGGGGTGTTTAGAGATCCTATCTGCAATGGGGGTACATGGTGATGGGACCCTGGGCTGCACCGAGCTGCTGCAGAGAGCAAGGGAGTACATCTACATGAACTTTGCTGAGGTACTAAAAGGGTTTGGGGGGCTTTGGGGGGAATTTGGGGGGTTTAGAGATCCTATCTGCAATGGGGATACAGCACAGAGCAACCCTGGGCTGCACCGAGCTGCTGCAGAGAGCACGGGAGTACATCTACATGAACTTTGCTGAGGTACTAAAAGGGTTTGGGGGGAATTTGGGGGGTTTGGGGGTCCTGTCAGCAATGGGGGTACAGCACAGAGTGACCCCAGTGAGCGCCTGGGCTGCACCGAGCTGCTGCAGAGAGCACGGGAGTACATCTACATGAACTTTGCTGAGGTATAGTACAGCTTTTGGGGGCTTTGGGGGGTTTGGGAGGGGTTTGGGGGGTTTAGAGATCCTATCTGCAATGGGGGTACACGGTGATGGGACCCTGGGCTGCACCGAGCTGCTGCAGCGGGCCCGGGAGTACATCTACATGAACTTTGCTGAGGTATGGGGGGGTTTGGGGGGCTTTTGGGGGGCTTTGGGGGTCCCATGAGCAATGGGGGTACAGCACAGAGCAACCCTGGCTGCACCGAGCTGCTGCAGAGAGCGCGGGAGTACATCTACATGAACTTTGCTGAGGTATGGAGGGGTTTGGGGGGCTTTTGGGGGCTTGGAGGGTTTGGGGGTGCATGGTGATGGGACCCTGGGCTGCACCGAGCTGCTGCAGCGGGCCCGGGAGTACATCTACATGAACTTTGCCGAGGTATGGGGGGGTTTGGGGGGTTTGGGGGCTTTTGGGGGGTTTGGGGGTGTTTAGAGATCCTATCTGCAATGGGGGTGCATGGTGATGGGACCACAGTGAGCGCCTGGGCTGCACCGAGCTGCTGCAGCGGGCCAGGGAGTACATCTACATGAACTTTGCTGAGGTATGGTGCAGCTTTTGGGGGGAATTTGGGGGATTTGGGGTCCTGTCAGCAATGGGGGGATCATCCCCCATTTTTTTTCCCTTCAGGTCTCCAAGCAGGAGGAGTTCCTGTCCCTGTCCCACTGCCAGGGTATCATTTTTGAGGCTGATTTTTGCTAATTTTGCCATTTTCTCCCCATTTCCCCAGGTCTCGCTGTCCCACTGCCAGGGTGCCAGTTTTGGGTTGATTTTGAGCTGATTTTTGCCATTTTCTCTTCTCTCCCCCAGGTCTCCAAGCAGGAGGAGTTCCTGTCCGTGTCCCACTGCCAGTGTATCATTTTTGGCGCTGGTTTTGAGCTGATTTTTGCCATTTTCTCCCCGTTTTTGTGCAGGTCTCCAAGCAGGAGGAGTTCCTCTCCCTGTCCCACTGCCAGGATGTCATTTTTGGGGCTGATTTTTGCCATTTTCTCCCCGTTTTTGTGCAGGTCTCCAAGCAGGAGGAGTTCCTCTCCCTGTCCCACTGCCAGGGTGCCAGTTTTGGGTTGGTTTTGAGCTGATTTTTGCCGTTTTCTCCCAGGTCTCCAAGCAGGAGGAGTTCCTCTCCCTGTCCCACTGCCAGGATGTCATTTTTGGGGCTGATTTTTGCCAATTTTCCCATTTTCTCTCTGTTTTCCCCCAGGTCTCCAAGCAGGAGGAGTTCCTCTCCCTGTCCCACTCTCAGGGATGTCATTTTGGGGCTGGTTTTGAGCTGATTTTTGCCGTTTTCTCCCAGGTCTCCAAGCAGGAGGAGTTCCTCTCCCTGTCCCACTGCCAGTGTATAATTTTTGGCGTCAGTTTCGAGCTGATTTTTCCCATTTTCTCCCCATTTCCCCCAGGTCTCCAAGCAGGAGGAGTTCCTCTCCCTGTCCCACTGCCAGGATGTCATTTTTGGGGCTGATTTTTGCCGTTTTCTCCCCATTTCCCCAGGTCTCCAAGCAGGAGGAGTTCCTGTCCCTCTCCCACTGCCAGTGTATCATTTTGGCATTGATTTTGCACTGATTTTTGCCGTTTTCCCCCAGGTCTCCAAGCAGGAGGAGTTCCTCTCCCTGTCCCACTGCCAGCTGGCCTCGCTGCTGAGCCGCGACGAGCTCAACGTGCGCTGCGAGTCCGAGGTGTTCCAGGCGTGCGTGGCGTGGGTGCAGCAGGACCGGGCGGCGCGGGCGCCCTTCCTGCCGGCGCTGCTGCGCGCCGTGCGCTGCCACGCGCTCACGCCGCGCTTCCTGCGCGCCCAGCTCCGCCGCGACCTGGGCCGCGACGCCCTGCGCTACCTGGCGCGCGTCTTCCGCGACCTGGCCCTGCACCGGCCCACGCCGGGACCCCCGCCCTGCCGGACCCCCAAGGTGCGCCAGCTCATCTACGCGGCCGGCGGGTACCTGCGCAGGTCGCTGAGCACGCTGCAGGCCTTCGACCCCGCCGAGGGCACGTGGCTGACGCTGGCCGAGATGGAGACGCCGCGCTCGGGGCTGGGGGGCTGCGTGGTCGGGGGGCTTTTCTACGCCGTCGGAGGGAGGAATAACTCGGCCGAGGGGAACACGGACTCGGCGGCCGTGGAGTGCTACAACCCCGTGAGCGGGCGCTGGGCGCCCTGTGCTGCCATGAGCGTGCCCAGGAACCGCATCGGGCTGGGCGTCATCGACGGGCTCATCTACGCCGTGGGGGGGTCGCATGGGTGCACGCACCACTGCTCCGTGGAGAGGTGAGAAATGGGGGGAAATGGGGGAAAAATGGGGCTGGGGGGGTCCCACGGGTGCACCCATCACTGCTCCGTGGAGAGGTGAGAAATGGGGGGAAATGGGGGAAAAATGGGGGAAAAATGGGGCTGGGGAGCTCACACGGCTGCATCCACCACTGCTCCGTGGAGAGTGAGGAAAATGGGGGAAAAATGGGGGAAATGGTGGGGTACATGTGCACGCACATGCTCGGGAGGGTGAAATGGGGAAATGGGGGAAATGGGGCTGGGGAAAATGGGGATGGGGGTGCCATGGGTGCACGCACCACTGCTCCGTGGAGAGGTGAGAAATGGGGAAAATGGGGAAAATGGGGCTGGAAAATGGGGCTGGGGGGGGGGCCATGGGTGCACGCACCACTGCTCCGTGGAGAGGTGAGAAATGGGGGAAAATGGGGGAAAAATGGGGGAAATGGGGCTGGGGGGCTCGCATGGGTGCACGCACCACTGCTCCGTGGAGAGGTGAGAAATGGGGGGAAATGGGGATAGGGGAAATGGGAAATGGGGTGAAAATGGGGCTGGGGGGTTCACATGGGTGCACGCACCACTGCTCCGTGGAGAGGTGAGAAATGGGGAAAAATGGGGCAAAAATGGGATTGGGGGAAATGGGGATAGGGGGTGCCATGGGTGCACGCACCACTGCTCCGTGGAGAGGTGAGAAATGGGGGAGAATGAGGGAAAAATGGGGGAGAATGGGGCTGGGGGAAATGGGGATAGGGGGTGCCATGGGTGCACGCACCACTGCTCCGTGGAGAGGTGAGAAATGGGGGGAAATGGGGGAAAAATGGGGGAAAAATGGGGGAAATGGGGCTGGGGGGTGACACGGGTGCACGCACCACTGCTCCGTGGAGAGGTGAGAAATGGGGGAAAATGGGGCAAAAATAGGGCTGGGGGGCTGAAATGGGTCTGGGGGAAATGGGGATGGGGTGCCATGGGTGCACACACCACTGCTCCGTGGAGAGGTGAGAAATGGGGGAAAAATGGGGGAAAAATGGGGGAAATGGGGATAGGGGGTGCCATGGGTGCACGCACCACTGCTCCGTGGAGAGGTGAGAAATGGGGGAAAAATGGGGGAAAAATGGGGCTGGGGGGGTCCCACGGGTGCACACATCACTGCTCCGTGGAGAGGTGAGAAATGGGGGAGAATGGGGGAAAAATGGGGCTGGGGGGCTGAAATAGGGCTGGGGGAAATGGGGCTGGGGGGCTCACACGGCTGCACGCACCACTGCTCTGTGGAGAGGTGAGAAATGGGGGAGAATGGGGGAAATATGGGGGAAAAATGGGGCTGGGGGAAATGGGGATAGGGGGTCCCATGGGTGCATGGACCACTGCTCCGTGGAGAGGTGAGAAATGGGGGGAAATGGGGGAAAAATGGGGCTGGGGGGCTGAAATAGGGCTGGGGGAAATGGGGCTGGGGGGGTCCCATGGGTGCACGCACCACTGCTCCGTGGAGAGGTGAGGGTAAAAATGGGTCTGGGGGGGTCTCACAGTGGGGTTTGTGGGGTCTGGGGGGTCTCACAGTGAGGTTTGTGGGGGTCTCACAGTGGGGTTTGTGCCCCTCTAGGGTCTCAGGGGGTCTCACCGTGGGGTTTGTAGGGGTCTCACAGTGGAGTTTGTGGGGGTCTCTCAGTGGGGTTTGTGCCCCTCTAGGGGTCTCAGGGGGTCTCATTGTGGGGTTTGTGGGGGTCTCACAGTGGGGTTTGTGCCCCTTTGGGGCTCTCACCGTGGGGTCTGTGGGGTCTGGGGGTCCCGTTGGCTCTCACCGTGGGGTCTGGGGGGTCTCACCGTGGGGTTTGTGGGGTCTGGGGGTCCCGTTGGGTCTCACCGTGGGGTCTGTGGGCTCTGGGGGTCCCGTTGGGTCTCACCGTGGGGTCTGTGCCCCTCTGGGGGTCCCGTTGGGCTCTCACCGTGGGGTCTGGGGGCTCTCACCGTGGGGTTTGTGCCCCTCTGGGGGTCCCGTTGGGTCTCACTGTGGGGTTTTTGGGGTCTGGGGGTCCCGTTGGGTCTCACCGTGGGGTCTGGGGGGGTCTCACCGTGGGGTCTGTGGGCTCTGGGGGTCCCGTTGGGTCTCACCGTGGGGTCTGGGGGGTCTCACCGTGGGGTCTGTGCCCCTCTGGGGGTCCCGTTGGGTCTCACCGTGGGGTCTGGGGGTCCCGTTGGCTCTCACCGTGGGGTCTGGGGGTCCCGTTGGGTCTCACCGTGGGGTCTGGGGGCTCGCAGGCCCTGACCCCGCCGTGCCCCCCCCCCAGGTACGAGCCCGAGCGGGACGAGTGGGCGCAGGTGGCGCCCATGGGCACGCGGCGCATCGGGGTTGGGGTGGCCGTGCTGCACCGGCTGCTCTACGCCGTGGGCGGCTTCGACGGCAGCGCCCGCCTGAGCTCGGCCGAGCGCTACCACCCCGAGCGGGACCGGTGGCAGCCGATCGCGCCCATGGCCACCGTCCGCAGCGGCGCAGGTGGGGGTTTGGGGGGTCCCCGAGGGGTTTGGGGGGGATTTATGGGGGTTTGTGGGGTGCTGATCCCACCCCAATCGCGCCCATGGCCACCGTCCGCAGCGGCGCAGGTGGGGCTGGGGGGGTCCTGGAGGGGTTTGGGAGGGATTTGGGGGAGATTTGGGGGGTCCTGGAGGGGTTTGGGGGGGATTTGAGGGAATTTGGGGGGATTTGGGGGGTCCTGGAGGGGTTTGGGGGGGTCCTGGAGGGGTTTGGGGGGGATTTATGGGGGTTTGGGGGGGATTTATGGGGGCTGATCCCACCCCGAGCGGGACCGGTGGCAGCCGATCGCGCCCATGGCCACCGTCCGCAGCGGCGCAGGTGGGGCTGGGGGGGTTCTGGGGGCATTTGGGGGGGATTTGGGGGGTCCTGGAGGGGTTTGGGGGGGATTTGAGGGCATTTGGGGGGGATTTGGGGGGTCCCCGAGGGGTTTGGGGGGGATTTGGGGGAGATTTGGGGGGTCCCCGAGGGGTTTGTGAGGGATTTATGGGGGGTTTATGGGGGCTGATCCCACCCCGAGCGGGACCGGTGGCAGCCGATCGCGCCCATGGCCACCGTCCGCAGCGGCGCAGGTGGGGATTTTGGGGGTCCTGGAGGGGTTTGGGGGGTCCTGGAGGGATTTGGGGGCATTTGGGGGGGATTTGGGGGGTCCTGGACGGGTTTGGGGGGGATTTGGGGGAGATTTGGGGGGGATTTATGGGGGTTTATGGGGGCTGATCCCACCCCGGGCGGGACCGGTGGCAGCCGATCGCGCCCATGGCCACCGTCCGCAGCGGCGCAGGTGGGGGTTTGGGGGGGATTTCGGGGGTCCTGGAGGGGTTTGGGGGAGATTTGGGGGGTCCCCGAGGGGTTTGGGGGGGATTTATGGGGTTTGGGGGAGATTTATGGGGGTTTGTGGGGTGCTGATCCCACCCCAATCGCGCCATGGCCACCGTCCGCAGCGGCGCAGGTGGGGCTGGGGGGAAATTGGGGGGTCTCAGAGGGGTTTGGGGGGGTCCCCCCAGGTGTGTGCGCCCTCGGGAACTGCCTGTACGCCATGGGGGGAGTTTGGGTTGGTTTGGGGTCATTTTGAGGCTGTTTTTGGGTCGTTTGTCTCTGAGTTTCTGGGGTGTCTCTGGGGGTTCCTGGGGGGTGGTTTGGGGGTCTCTGGGGGGTTTCTGGGGGTGCTGAACCCGATTTTGGGGGTCCCGCAGGCGTGTGCGCCCTCGGGAACTGCCTGTACGCCATGGGGGGGAGTTTGGGTTGGTTTGGGGTGGGTTTTGGGTCGTTTTTGGGTTGGTTTTGTGTTGTTTTTGGTCCATTTTTCTCTCTGGGTTTCTGGGGTGTCTCTGTAGGTTTCTGGGGGGTCCCTGGGGGGTTTCTGGGGTCGCTGAACCCGATTTTGGGGGTCCCGCAGGTGTGTGCGCCCTCGGGAACTGCCTGTACGCCATGGGGGGGTACGATGGCACGCAGCAGCTGAGCAGCACCGAGCGCTTCCAGGCCGACACCGAGACCTGGAGCTTCGTGGCACCCATGGGGCAGCGGCGGAGCGCGCTGGGGGTGACGGCCTTCAGGGGCAGGATCTACGTGCTGGGTATGGGGGGTCCTGGGGGAGTCATTGAGGGGTTTTTGGGGGGGTCTCTTGGGGTCTGTGTTACCCTGGGGGTGACGGCCTTCAGGGGCAGGATCTACGTGCTGGGTATGGGGGGTCCTGGGGGGCTTTGGGGGTCATGGGGAGGCTTTTGAGGGGTCATTGAGGGGTTTTTGGGGGTCCTGGGGAGGCTTTTGAGGGTTTTTGGGGGGCTCTATGAAGGGATTTGGGTCTGCGTTATTATCCTGGGGGTGGCAGCCTTCAGGGCCAGGATCTACGTGCTGGGTATGGGGGGGATTTCAGGGGTCTTGGGGGGCATTGGGGGGTCCTGGGGAGGCATTTGAGGGGTCATTGAGGGGTTTTTGGGGGTCCTCGGGGGTGCTGAGGGGTCTTTGAGGGGTTTTTGGGGGGCTCTATGAAGGGATTTGGGGTCTGTGTTACCCTGGGGGTGGCAGCCTTCAGGGGCAGGATCTACGTGCTGGGTATGGGGGGTCCTGGGGGGGCTTTGGGGGACAATTGAGGGGTTTTTGGGGGTCCTCGGGGTGCTGAGGGGTCATTGAGGGGTTTTTGGGGGGCTCTGGGATGGGATTTGGGGTCTGTGTTACCCTGGGGGTGACGGCCTTCAGGGGCAGGATCTACGTGCTGGGTATGGGGGTCCTGGGGGGCTTTGGGGGGTCATGGGAGGCTTTTGAGGGGTCATTGAGGGGTTTTTGGGGTCCTCGGGGGTGCTGAGGGGTATTTGAGGGGTTTTTGGGGGGCTCTATGAAGGGATTTGGGGTCTGCATTAACCTGGGGGTGACGCCTTCAGGGGCAGGATCTACGTGCTGGGTATGGGGGGGCTTTCAGGGGTCTTGGGGGGCATTGGGGGGTCCTGGGGGGTAATTGAGGGGTTTTGGGGGGGTCTTTTGGGGTCTGTGTTACCCTGGGGGTGACGGCCTTCAGAGGCAGGATCTACGTGCTGGGTATGGGGGGGTCCTGGGGGGCATTGGGGGGTCCTGGGGGGTAATTGAGGGGTTTTGGGGGGGTCTTTTGGGGTCTGTGTTACCCTGGGGGTGATGGCCTTCAGGGGCAGGATCTATGTGCTGGGTATGGGGGGCACTGGGGGGCTTTGGGGGGTCATTGAGGGGTTTTAGGGGTCCTCGGGGGTGCTGAGGGGCATTTGAGGGGTTTTTGGGGGGCTCTATGAAGGGATTTGGGGTCTGTGTTACCCTGGGGGGGGGCAGCCTTCAGGGGCAGGATCTACGTGCTGGGTATGGGGGGCTTTCAGGGGTCTTGGGGGCCATTGGGGGGTCCTGGGGAGGCATTTGAGGGGTTTTGGGGGGGTCCCATCTGACCCCTCATCCCCAAACAGGGGGCTACGACGGCCACTCCTTCCTGGACTCCATGGAGTGCTCCTCAGGGGAATTTTGGGGTATTTTGGGTGGGTTTCTCAGGGGTATTTTGGGATATTTTGGGGTATTTTGGGGGTGTTTCTCAGGGGTATTTTGGGGGGTTTTGGAGGGGTTTTGGGCTCACCCCATCCCCAAACAGGGGGCTACAACGGCCACTCCTTCCTGGACTCCATGGAGTGCTACGACCCCGCGGGGGTTGGGATATTTTGGGGTATTTTGGGTGGGTTTCTGGGGGTATTTTGGGGGGTCCCATCTGACCCCTCATCCCCAAACAGGGAGCTATGACGGCCACTCCTTCCTGGACTCCATGGAGTGCTCCTCAGGGGGATTTTGGGGATATTTTGGGGTATTTTGGGGTGGGTTTCTGGGGGTATTTTGGGTGGGTTTTTGGGGGTATTTTGGGTGGGTTTTTGGGGATATTTTGGGGATATTTTGGGGTGTTCCGGCTCACCCCCCATCCCCAAACAGGGGCTACGACGGCCACTCCTTCCTGGACTCCATGGAGTGCTATGACCCTGTGGGGGTTGGGATATTTTGGGGTATTTTGGGTGGGTTTCTGGGGGTATTTTGGGGTATTTTTGAGGGATCGCGGCTCACCCCCCATCCCAAACAGGGGGCTATGACGGTCACTCCTTCCTGGACTCCATGGAGTGCTCCTCAGGGGGATTTTGGGGATATTTTGGGGATATTTTGGGGATATTTTGGGTGGGATTTCGGGGGTATTTTGGGGATATTTTGGGTGGGTTTCTGGGGGTATTTTGGGGGAGTTTATCAGGGGTATTTTGAGGGGTATTTTTGGTGGGTTTCTGGGGGTATTCTGGGGGGTATTTTGGGGTATTTTTGGGGGATCCCGGCTCAACCCCTCATCCCCAAACAGGAGGCTACGACGGCCACTCCTTCCTGGACTCCATGGAGTGCTCCTCAGGGGGATTTTAGGGATATTTTGGGGTATTTTGGGTGGGTTTCTCAGGGATATTTTGGGGTATTTTGGGGGGTCCCATCTGACCCCTCATCCCCAAACAGGGGGCTACGACGGCCACTCCTTCCTGGACTCCATGGAGTGCTACGACCCCGCGGGGGACGCGTGGACGGCGCTGACGCCGCCGATGCCGTCGGGGCGCAGCGGGCTGGGCGTGGCCGTCACCGTGGAGCCCTGCCCCCCCCGGGACCCCCCCCCCGAGGACGAGGAGCCCCCCCCGGGCGGGCCCTGCTGACCCCGGTGCCGCCGGGGGGGGCCCTCCCGAAATTCCGCAATTTTTCCCCCCCAAAAAAACCCCCCCCCCCCCAAAATCCATCCCCCCACCGGCGGCAGGGGGGGGGGTTGCAGTGCAGAGACCCCTCCCCAAAATAAAAAAGGTCACAGGAGTTTTCCCTCCCCCTCCTCAAGGTCAGGTTTGGGCGTTTTGCCGATTGCCAGGCGCAGGGAGAATAAAGAGAGGAGTGGTTTAATGGGGAGGGGTCTCACGGTGCCGGCGGCTCGCGGGGCAGCACCGGGGGTCTCCGGGCTCTCCACTCGGTGGGCACCAGCCCCCAGAGGAAGTCGCTGACGAAGGTGCCCGAGTGCTGGGCCCCGTCCAGGTCCAGGGGCACGGCGATGTCGGGGCCGTAGTGAACTGGGGAGGGGGCAAAATTGGGGAGGGCTCAGGGGCTGCGGGGGTTTTGGGTTTTTTTGGGATTTTTGGGGGTTTTTTTTGGTGGTTTTTGGGGTTTTTTTGGGGGGTTTTGGGTTTTTTTGGGATTTTTGGGGGTTTTTTTGGTGGTTTTTGGGGTTTTTTTGGAGTGGTTTTAGGGTTTTTTTGAGGGTTTTTTGGGAGTTTTAGGGTGGTTTTTGGGGGGGGTTTGAGGGTTTTTTTTGGGTTTTCTTGGGGTTTTTTTTTGGAGGTTTTTTTGGGGTATTTTTGGAGATTTTTCGGGTGGTTTCAGGGTTTTTTGGGTTTTTTTTGGGGTGGTTTTGGGGTTTTTTTGGGGTGGTTTTAGGGTTTTTTGAGTTTTTTTTTTAGAGTTTTTGGGGTTTTTTTGGAGTTTTTTGGGGGGGTTGAGGTTTTTTTTGGGGGTGTTTTTGGGGATTTTTTGGGGGTGTTTTTAGGGTTTTTTGGGGGGGGGTTGGGGTGGTTTCAGGGTTTTTTTTTGTTTTTTTGGGGTGGTTTTGGGGTTTTTTTTGGGGTGGCTTTTGGGGGTTTTTTTGGGGTGTTTTTGGGGTGTTTTGGGGTCACTCACCCCCTCGGATGCGCCCAGGGGTCCCAGGGGTATTTTTGGGGTGATTTGGGGCTATTTTTGGGGTGTTTTTGAGGGGTTTTGGGTCACTCACCCCCTCGGATGCGGCCGGGCTCGGCGCTGCAGTCCCAGTCGATCCTGCTGATCTCGTAGTACAGCTGGGCCACGTACCTGGGGGGGATTGGGGGGCTCAGGGGGGGTTTGGGGGTGCCCCGGTGGGTCTGGGGGTGTCTGTGCTCACTCACACATCGGGAGGAAGGCTCTGCTCCTCATCCTCCTCGTCCTGGTTCTGCTGCAGCTGCTCCTGCAGCTCCTGCAGGGCCCGGCGCAGCGCCGTGCTGGGGTCAAGGCAAACACACACACAAAAAACCCAAAATCCACCAAAAATCCACCCAAAAACCCCCAAAATCCACCCAAAAACCCCCAAAATCCACCCAAAAAACCTCAAAACCCACCCAGAACTCCCAAAATCCTCCAAAATCCCATCCCCAGAGCCCCAGGATTTTGGGTTTTGTCCCTGGCACTGCTCAGGCTGCCCTGGGCCTGGCACAGCACTGTGGGGGCATCAAGGCAAACACACACACAAAAAACCCAAAATCCACCAAAAATCCACCCAAAAACCCCCAAAATACACCCAAAAAACCTCAAAATCCACCCAGAACTCCCAAAATCCTCCAAAATCCCATCCCCACAACCCCAGGATTTTGAGTTTTGTCCCTGGCACTGCTCAGGCTGCCCTGGGCCCGGCATGGCGCTGTGGGGGCATCAAGGCAAACAACACACAAAAAAACCCAAAATCCACAGAAAATCCACCCAAAAAACCCCCAAAATCCACCCAAAAAACCTCAAAATCCACCCAGAACTCCCAAAATCCTCCAAAATCCCATCCCCAGAGCCCCCAGGATTTTGGGTTTTGTCCCTGGTGCTCCTCAGGCTGCCCTGGCCTGGCACAATGCCGTGAGGGGAGTCAATGCAAACACACACCCAAAAAACCCCCCAAAAACCCCAAAATCCCCCAAATCCCAGCCTAGATCCCCAGGATATTGTGTTCTGTCCCTGGCAGTGCCCAGGCTGCCCTGGGCCTGGCACAGCTCCGTGTCCAGCTCCTGCCTGCGGCCCCGGAGCCGCTGCGCGTCGGCCTGGGCGCCCCGGAGGCGATGGCAGAGCCCGGCCTCGGCCTCAGAGAGACCTGAGGGGAAAAAATGGGAAATGGGGGGGCAAAACAGGGAAATGGGGGGGCAAAACAGGGAAATGGGGGTGTTTGGGGTCAGGACAGGGGGCTGGGGGGCACTGGGGACTGTTTGGGGGCACCCATGGGGCTGAGGGCAGGACAGAGGCCTGGGCGCTGCAGAGGCGATGGCAGAGCCCGGCCTCGGCCTCAGAGAGACCTGAGGGGAAAAATGGGAAATGGGGGGCAAAACAGGGAAATGGGGGGTAAAACAGGGAAATGGGGGGCATTGGGGGGCAAAAGAGGGGTCTGGGGGGCACTGGGGGCTGTTTGGGGGCACCCATGGGGCTGGGGGCAGGACAGAGGCCTGAGCGCCCCAGAGGCGATGGCAGAGCCCGGCCTCGGCCTGGGACAGACCTGAAGGGAAATGGGGGGCAAAACAGGGAAATGGGGGGGCAAAACAGGGAAATGGGGGTGTTTGGGGGGCACTGGGGGCTGTTTGGGGGCACTGGGGGCTGAGGGCAGGACAGAGGCCTGAGCGCCCCAGAGGCGATGGCAGAGCCCGGCCTCGGCCTGACTCAGACCTGAGGGGAAAAAATGGGAAATGGGGGGGCAAAACAGGGAAATGGGGGGGCAAAACAGGGAAATGGGGGTGTTTGGGGTCAGGACAGGGGGCTGGGGGGATGTTTGGGGGGCACTGAGAGGGCTGGGGGGCAATACAGGGGGCTGGGGGCAGGACAGAGGCCTGAGCGCCCCGGAGGCGATGGCAGAGCCCGGCCTCGGCCTCAGACAGACCTGAGGGGCAAAAATGGGAAATGGGGGGCAAAACGGGGGGTTGGGGTCTGTTTGGGGGGCAATACAGGGGTCTGGGGGGTACCAAGGGGGCTGGGGGGCAGCGAGGGATGTTTGGGGGGCAGTGGGGGCTGTTCTGGGGGTATTTAGAGCTGGTTTGGGGTGTTTTGTGTCACTGACCCTGAGCCAGCTCCCATGCCTTGCCCTGCGCCTCCCTGAGCCATGTGTCAGTGAGGGTTTTGGGGTGTCAGTGAGGGTTTTGGGGTGTCAGTGAGGATTTTGGGGTGTCAATGAGGATGTTTTGGGGCTGTTTTGGGGATATTTTGGGGTATTTATGGCTGTTTTGTGTCACTGACCTTCAGCCAGCTCCCGTGCCTGGCCCTGCGTGTTTGGGGTGTTCGTTTTGGGATATTTAGAGCTGTTTTGGGGTGTTTTGTGTCACTGACCCTGAGCCAACTCCCATGCCTGGCCCTGTGCCTCCCGGATCTGTGTGTCAGTGAGGATTTTGGGGCCGTTTTGGGGTATTTAGGGCTGTTTTGGGGTGTTTTGTGTTACCCACCCTGAGCCAGCTCCCGTGCCCAGCCCTGCGCCTCCCGGATCTGTGTGTCAGTGAGGATTTTGGGGCTGTTTTGGGGGTATTTAGGGCTGTTTTGTGTTACCCACCCTGAGCCAGCTCCTGTGCCTTGCCCTGTGCCTCCCTGAGCCGTGTCAGTGAGGATTTTGGGGTGTCAGTGGTGGCTGTTTTAGGGGTATTTAGGGCTGTTTTGGGGTGTTTGGTGTCACTGACCCTGTGCCAGCTCCCGTGCCTTGCCCTGTGCCTCCCTGAGCCGTGTCAGTGAGGATTTTGGGGCTGTTTTGGGGGTATTTAGGGCTGTTTTGGGGTGTTTTGTGTTACCCACCCTGAGCCAGCTCCCGTGCCCGGCCCTGCGCCTCCCGGATCTGTGTGTCAGTGAGGATTTTGGGGCCGTTTTGGGGGTATTTAGGGCTGTTTTGGGGTGTTTGGTGTCACTGACCCTGTGCCAGCTCCCATGCCTCCCTGAGCCGTGTGTCAGTGAGGATTCTGGGGCTGTTTTGGGGATATTTATGGCTGTTTTGTGTTACCCACCCTGAGCCAGCTCCCGTGCCCGTCCCTGCGCCTCCCTGAGCCGTGTGTCAGTGAGGATTTTGGGGCTGTTTTGGGGGTATTTAGGGCTGTTTTGGGGTGTTTTGTGTTACCCACCCTGAGCCAGCTCCCGTGCCCGGCCCTGCGCCTCCCGGATCTGTGTGTCAGTGAGGATTTTGGGGTGTCAATGAGGATGTTTTGGGGATATTTGGGGCTGTTTTGTGTTACCCACCCTGAGCCAGCTCCCGTGCCCGGCCCTGCGCCTCCCGGAGCCGCCGGTGCAGCCGCTCCCGCCGCTGCAGCCCCCGCCGCAGCAGCTCCTCGACGCCGCCCGAGCTCAGCTGCCGCAGCAGCTCCTGGCTCTGCTTCTCCGCCACCGCCACCGGGGGGAGCCCGCCGGCGTCCTGGCACCGGGGAAACCGGGGGAAAACGGGGAGAAACAGAGAGATAACGGGGATGGGAATGGGACAGGAACGAGGGGAAACCGGGAGAAAACGGGGCAGGGAATGGCAGGGAAAGAGGGCAGGAATGGGAGAGGACAGGACAGGGAACGGGGATGGGAATGGGGAGAAACGGGGAAATAACGGGACAGGGAATGGAGATGGAAACGGGGCAGGGAACGGGAGCAGGACAGGGAACAGGGATGGGAGGGAAACAGGGAGAAAAAGGGACAGGGAATGGCGGGGAAACAGGAACAGGGAGATAATGGGGACGGGAAAGGGATCAGGGAAAGGGAAACGGACAGGGAACGAGGATGGAGAAATGAAAGGGAACGGGGGGAAACAGGGACAGGAATGGGGACGGGAACGGGACAGGGAAAAATGGGGGAAACGAGGACGGGGAAATGACAGGAACGGGGGAAAACAAACGGGGATGGGGAGATAACGGGGAACGGGGAGAAAAGCGGGATGGAGAGATAACGGGGATGGAGAAATGTCAGAGACGGGGAGAAAACGGGAGAAACGGGGATGGAGAGAAAAAGGCACCGAGGCCTGAGGGGGTCCGGACCCCCCCTGACCCCCCGGTGCCACCCCCGGAGCCCGCGCCGGGACCGCGTTACCCCCGCTCCATCCCCGGGGCCAGCTCCCCTCCCTCCCCGCCCGTTTTTCCCCATTATTTCCCCGGTTTTTTTCCCATTTTTCCCGGTTTTTACCATTTTTTCCGCTTTCTCTCCGCGCTCTCTCCCGCGCGCTGTTTGAACCTGGCGGGGCCGCTCCGCGCATGCGCAGCCCCGCCCCCTACTGTCATTGGTCCCGCCCACCCCGCGATGGCTCCGCCCGCCCCGTGTGTCACCGCGCCCGCTTCCCGCCCGCCCCGCGGCCCCGGCGCTTTGGTTCCGGGCGGCGGCGCGGAGCCTCTCCGGTGATGGCGGCGGAGGCGGCGGCGGGCGGGGCGGGCCGCGGGCTCTGGGGGCGCCTGGGGGACACGCGGCTCGGTGAGGGGGACCTGGAGGCTCTCGGGGTGACGGGAGTTTGGTGGGGGGACCCCGGGGCCTTGCGGGGGCGGTACCGGGGAGTTCCGGTGGGGGGGGAGCGGCGATTCGGGCCCCGGGAGGGTCTGGGGGGGTTCCCGTAACCCAGGGGGGGTCCCGGGGGGTCCCCAGCCCCTCCCATTGTCCCGCCTGGCCCCGAGTTCGCTGTGACCCCCCCTGACCCCTTTGACCCCTCCGTGACCCCTCCTGACCTCCTCGGTTCCCGGGTTCCCCTCGTGACCCCCGGTTTCCCCCGGTTCTGCGTGACCTCCCCGTTCCCCGGTGTTTCCCCGGTTCCCCCGGTAACCCCCCCCCGTTCCCGTTCCCATTTCCCGGTTCCCTGTTCCCCCCGCAGCTCTCTGGCTCCGCGCTCTCTCCCTGATTCCCGGTTCCCGTTCCCGGTAATTCCCGGTAATCCCGGTTCCCGTTCTCCCGCAGCTCTGTGGCTCCGCTCTCTCAGATTCCCGGTTCCCGTTAACCCCCGTTATTCCGTTATCCGGCAAGTCTGTGGCTCCGCGCCCTAATCCGCGATTCCCGGTTCCCGTTCCCGTTAACCCCCGTTAATTCCCAGTTCCCGTTATCCCGCAGGTCTGTGGCTCCGCGCTCTCAGATTCCCGGTTCCCATTCCCGTTAACCCCCGTTCTCCCCCGTTATCCCCGCAGCTCTGTGGCTCCGCGCTCTGTCCCGTTTTCCCGTTAACCCCCGTTAATTCCCGGTTCCCGTTATCCCCCGCCAGGTCTGTGGCTCCGCACTCTCTGATCCCGCTTCCCATTCCCGTTAACCCCCGTTAACTCTGATCCCGGTTCCCATTCCCGTTAACCCCCGTTCTCCCCCGTTCCCCCGCAGGTCTGTGGCTCCGCGCTCTCAGATTCCCGGTTCCCATTCCCGTTAACCCCCGTTAATTCCCGGTTCCCGTTATCCCCCGCAGGTCTGTGGCTCTCAGATTCCCGGTTCCCATTCCCGTTAACCCCCGTTAATTCCCGTTATCCCCCGCAGCTCTGTGGCTCCGCGATTCCCGGTTCCCATTCCCGTTAACCCCCGTTCTCCCCCGTTATCCCCCGCCGGTCTGTGGCTCCGCGCCCTCCTCCGCGATTCCCATTCCCATGCATCCCCGTTCTCCCCCGTTCTCCCGCAGCTCTGTGGCTCCGCGCTCTGTCCCGTTTTCCCGTTAACCCCGTTATTTCCCGTTCCCCCGCAGGTCTGTGGCTCCGCGCTCTGTCCCGTTTTCCCGTTAACCCCCGTTCTCCCCCGTTATCCCCCGCAGGTCTCTGGCTCCCCGCTCTCAGATTCCCATTCCCGTTAACCCCCGTTAATTCCCGGTTCCCGTTATCCCCCGCAGGTCTGTGGCTCCGCGCCCTGCTCCGCGATTCCCATTCCCGTTAACCCCCGTTATTTCCCGTTATCCCCCGCAGCTCTGTGGCTCCGCGCTCTCAGATTCCCGGTTCCCATTCCCGTTCTCCCCCGTTATCCCCCGCAGGTCTGTGGCTCCGCACTCTCTGATCCCGGTTCCCATTCCCGTTAACCCCCGTTCTCCCCCGTTCCCCCGCAGGTCTGTGGCTCCGCGCTCTGTCCCGTTTTCCCGTTAACCCCCGTTAATTCCCGTTATCCCCCGCAGGTCTGTGGCTCCGCGCCCTGCTCCGCGATTCCCGGTTCCCATTCCCGTTAACCCCCGTTATTTCCCGTTCCCCCGCAGGTCTGTGGCTCCGCGATTCCCGGTTCCCGTTAACCCCCGTTAAGCCCCGTTCTCCCCCGCAGGTCTCTGGCTCCGCACTCTCTGATCCCGGTTCCCATTCCCGTTAACCCCCGTTCTCCCCCGTTATCCCCCGCAGGTCTGTGGCTCCGCGCCCTGCTCCGCGATTACTCCTCGTCGCTGCGCGAAGCCGCCGCCTCCGCCCGCCGCCGCCCGGCCCTCGCGGCCGCCTCTCTGTCGGCGCTGGCGCTCGGCGCCGCCCTGGCGCGCTCGGTACCGGACCGGGGCTCGCTGGAGGCGGCGGCGGTGGCGGCGGGGGCGGCGCTGGGGGAGCTCCCGCCGGGCTCGCGCAGCCCGCGCGCCGAGCGCCACGTGCAGCGCCTGCTGCGCCTGCGCGAGCGCCACCGCATCCGCGTGCGCTCCTTCGGCATCGTGGCCGTGGCCGGCACGGACCCGAACGGCGCCGAGCCCGCGCTTTACCGGGCGCGCTGCCCGCACCTGCGGCCGCGCCCGTGGGACCGGGGGGCGCTGCTGGATCTGGGGTTCCTGGGCCGGTGGTGGCTGCTGGAGGCGGCGCTGCGCGACTGCGACATCAACGAGGAGGAGTTCGGGGCGTTACCGGAGCCGCTGCGGCGCCTGGAGCCCGGCGCGCTCCGCTCCGAGCGCAACGAGCGCCTGCACCGCGAGAGCCGCGCGCCGGTGCTGCTGAGCGAGGCCGACATCGGGGACGACGGGCAGTGAGGGGTTAATAAAGGGTTTGGTGTGGTTCGGAGTTCTGCGGGGATTTGTCCAAAAATAACAAAAAAAAACCCACAAAAAAACTCCAAAAAAAACCCCCAAAAAACCCCAAAAAAAAACCCAAAAATCATGAAACCTCCCCCCCAAAAAAACCTCAAAAAAAAAAACCCCAAAAAAAAAAAAAAAAAAAAAAAAAACCCCCAAAAAAAACCCCCCCAAAAAACAATGAAACCTCCCCCCAAAAAACCTCAAAAAAAACCCCCAAAAAAACAAACAAACAAAAAAAAAACCCAAAACCCCGGAAAAAAAAAAAAGGGGGTTTTGGTTTTTTCCGGGGGTTGCTGAGTTCTGGGGCATTTGTAGGGAAAAAAAAAAACCCAAAAAAAATCCAAAAAAACCCCCAAAAAAAAACCCCAAAAAATCACCAAAAAAAATCAAAAAAAAACCCAAAAAAAAAAAAAAAAAAAAAAAAACCCGGAAAAAAAACCCCAAAATTTAACCCCCCAAAAACCCCCAAAAAGGGGAAAAACTGCAGCGAGGCCCCACATCGGGCCCTGAGGGGTTAATAAAGGGGTTTTGGGGGGGTTCGGAGTTCTGAGGGGAAAATTTTTCCCCAAAAAAACCCCCCAAACCCCTAAAATTATTGGGGTGTTTATTTAGATTTTTTGGGGTTTTTTTGGGGGTTTTGAATTCCCTTTTGGGGGGTTTATTAAAAAATTTTTAGATGGTTTTTTGGTTTTATTGAGGGAATTTTTTTGGGGTTTATTGGGTATTTTTTTGGGGGGGTTTAAAAAAGGGGGTTTTTGGGGGGGTTTTTTGGGGGTTTATTTAGATTTTTTTTTTTTTTTATTGAATTTTTTTTGGGGTGTTTATTGAGATTTTTTTGGGGTGTTTTTTGGGTGTTTATTGAGATTTTTTGGGGGGTTTTTTTGGTGTTTATTGAGAGTTTTTTGGGGTGTTTTTGAGGTGTTTATTGAGATTTTTTGGCTGTTTATTGAGATTTTTTGGGGGGTTTTTTGGGTGTTTTTGGGTTTTTTTTGGGGGGTTTTTGGGGGGTTTATTGAGGTTTTTTGGGGGGGGATTTTTGAGGGGTTTATTGAATTTTTTTGGGGGTTTTTTTTTGGGGGTTTTTATTGAGATTTTTTGGGTTGTTTTTTTGGGGGTTTATTGAGATTTTTTTTGGCTGTTTATTGAGATTTTTTGGGGGTGTTTTTTGGCTGTTTATTGAGATTTTTTGGGGGTGTTTTTTGGCTGTTTATTGAGATTTTTTTTGGTGTTTATTGAGATTTTTTGGGGGTGTTTTTTGGCTGTTTATTGAGATTTTTTGGGTGTTTTTTGGGGTTTTTTTGAGATTTTTTTTGGGTGTTTTTTGGTGTTTATTGAGATTTTTTGGGGGGGTTTTTTTTTTTTTAATTTAGATTTTTTTTGGGGTTTTTTTTTTATTTTTTTGGGGGGTTT
>NW_026993034.1:0-21512 GCF_028769735.1 Zonotrichia leucophrys gambelii
GGACTCTGGTATTCAGCATTCTCGGCCAGACACAGCAAGCTCTGGCTGCTCAGACACTTGCACCTCTGCCTTGCACTAAAGACAGCGCCCCCCACAAGGGGCACTTACTCTCTTGAAATGATGAGCAGGCCGTGGTCTGACCATGGCTGGACAAAGGCGGTGGTCGTCTTTCTCTTTGTCCTCCACTCTGGCTTCTTCTTCAATAGCAGAGAGAGCCAGGGGGAAGACGGCTCTTGCTTTTCTCACCTGTGGCAAGAGAGATTCATAAGGACACGACGTTACCTGGTGCCTATAACCTTGTTTGTCCTCATACCGACTGCCACCTCTTATAAGGAGAACTCATCAACTTTGTTAGCAATGGCATTCTAACTCACTCCAACCAGATTGAAATGGGGACATTCAAAAAAACAGTACATGGCTATGACTTCGATATTCCTCCCTGGCTGCTATTTGCAAGAAAATTTATCTCTGCAAAAGGCAGCTTTTGGTTCTTGAAAGCTCTGAAATGGAAAAGAAGGAAAGAGCCAGCGAGGTCTTTACAACTGCTGAGCAGACATTGAAAAGTAAAAAGGGCTCAGAATCCCTTACAGTGCCTATAAGGACAGGAAAGTTTACGCGGAAGCATCCTTACTTGCTGGAAAAAGAGAAAATGAATAGGGCTTCTCCTTCTACGAAACCCACAAACCACAAGATTGAAATGTCACCCACTCCACTGTCTAAAGCGCTTGGATGCAGTGATGGGATTTTTGGCACTGAAACAGCCCTTGTGCTGAGCACTGTCTTGAGTGGATTGATGGAAATCCGCCTGAAGGTGCCTCAAAAGCCTCCCAATGTCCAGGCTGAAGCTCCCTCAGCACCTCCTCCGTGGCCTTGTGCTGCACCCCTTGCCCAGCTGCCCTGTCCTTCTGTGCCCACGCTGCAGCCCCTCAATGACTCTCTGCTTCCCAGGGGCCACAGCTGCACACAGCACTCCAGCTGTGGCCGCGGCGCTGCCCAGCACAGGCCATGCTCACTGCCCTGCTCCTGCTGCCCCACTGCTGCTGGAACAGTCACCGTGCCCTTGGCCTGCTTGGCCCCCTGGCCACACGCTGCCCCATCTGCAGCTGCTCAAGTCCACCAGCCCTGCGTCCTTTTGGCCCACGCAGCTCCCCAGACACAAAGGTGCCCATTGCACTTCAGATACAGCAGGCACCATTGCAAGATGGTCTACCTCTTCCGAGAAACACAAGACAGCAGTCAAGGACTTGCAGCTTCACCTTCACTCCAGGCTCCAAGGCGCTTTCCAAAGCTGCGGACTACGCCAAAATATGCCCCAGCAGAAACTGGCCGCTTCTGCTTTTGGCCTCACAAGAAGACTTCGCAACTCCGCACTTTCTTCTTTTCCACATGGGACAATAATTGCCTCCCACAGCTGCACGGAGAACACAATCCTCCCTTTGCAGCTTATCAAAAGCCAAAAGACAGAGTGCCTAAATTAGACTCTACCAGTGAAGAACTGCTCAAGGAAAGTGCAGACCACTTTCACAAGCCAAACACACTTTGCCAGAAAGGGAAAACAAACAAACCAAGCCCTGGCACCTCCAGCACAACCTCATTGCCCATGGCCATAGCACTGCAGAAGCCAAGAGACAGAACTTCCCTGTGCCAAGCAGCCAGATGCTCTCCCAGAAGCACCAGCCCTTTGCGTCCTCAACATGACAGGTCAGAGGCCAAGTTGTGCAGTCGCTGCCTGGAGGAAATCCCTAGCTCCTGGCAGGACTCCAGCACCCAGCATCCTCAGCCTGCAACAGCAAAGTGCTGGCTGCTCCAAAACTTGCACCTCTGCCTTGCACTAAAGACAGCACCACACACAACTGGCATTACAGGTCTAGAACAAGGAGGTGTGAAGAACATTGAATGGTTGTTGTCATCCACCTTATTTTCCGCCTCTTTGGCTTCTTCTCCAGGAGCAGCGGGAGCCAGGGGAGAGACGGCTCTTGCTTCTGTCATCTGTGGCAAGAGAGAAGCATGAGGGACAGCCCGGTACCTATCATGTAGAACCTCATTGCTTTTCACATCTACCACCACATATTCTAAGGAAAAATCATAGCATTTGATAGCGACAGAGGGGTTCTAAGTTACAGCCACGTAATTAAAATGGGTCAATTCAACAGCACTCTAGATGGATATGAAGTTGATTCTTCTGCCTGGCTACTGTCAGCAAGCAAGGTTATCTCAGAAAAATGGACCTTCCAGTTCTTGAAACACTGAAATAGAAAACAATGAAAGCGACAGCAATGCCTTTGCTATTGCTGCTGCAGATGTGGAAAACTAAAACTGGACCAGAATCCCATCCAGGGCAGGAGACAGCAGGAAACGCTGTGCAGAAGCATCTTTGCTTGCTGGATAAACAGGAAAATGAACAGCCTATCTTGTGCTTGCAAACCAAGGAGCCAACAAACCACAAGATGGAAGTGTCACCCACTGTCCTGGGGTGACGTTATGATGCTTGTATATCCCCATTCATCTGTTCTGTGCCTTTAAGACCGGCACTGAAGAGTGGAAGTTTTGTTTGGGTTTCTCTTATCAGGACACAGAGACAAGCAGTAGACAGAGCTGTTTTTTTTTTACTTCCAGCTTTGGGCTTGCTGCTTTTGCTTGCCGCTTTTGCTTGCTCTCTTTTTCTGCTCTTGCTTCTGCTCTGCTTTCTGCCTCTGCTTATTAGCTAGTTCTAGCTAAACAGTCCACATTGCTTCCTGGACTGTTTCTCCTCTCCTGTTCCTGTGACCATCTCGAACCTGCTCTGGACTGGGACCCGGGAACACCAAGGGTTCGGCTGCAGCGGCTGGCCCAGCACCGGAGGGACTGAGAACAGAGCAACCACCCCCGAAAGAGACTTTCTGATTTTGCCATCTTTCTCAGAGCGGTGTCATCGGGTATTGTTCATTTTGTGTGCTGGGGGGTGCGGGGCCAGTCAAATAAACAGGTTCTTTCCACCTCTCTCCGAGGAATTTTTTCCCGAACCGGTTGGGGGAGGGGCCGTGTGGGTTTCGCTTTCTGGAGGGGCCCTCCTTTGCAGATTCTTTAACAAATTTGCCCTAAACCAGTACAAATCTTTGGCGCCCAAACGTGAGGTGAGAGAGAGAGTGGAAAAACCCTGTTTTGACTGCATTTTGGCTGCTATTACTCTGTGTTCGTTTAAATCAGCTAATAGCCATGCTTTTTGGATTCATAATGTCTGTTGGGGTGAAGGTTTGCATGCATTTCTGGTCCCTAGGGTTTTTTGAGATTTTAATACCTCTCCGGTCCCTAGGCTTATTTTCCTATCCAGAAATAGCTTTAGTATTGCCCCTAATACGTAGTTTTTACATCAGAGGGGCTGTGACCAGAATAGCTATCCTGCTGGGTTTGGTGGCAATAATGTGCAAGAAGTTTATAAACATGCTGGGGTCTGCTCCAGATATGAATGGTTCATGGCTATGGTTATGCATCCAGTTTGTCGCAGGAGGAGCAGGAGGGAATGAGGTTTTTCAGCCTCTGCTTTCCTCCTTCTCCTATGAATCAGTTGCATCACTAGTGAAGGATGTTCAGTTTCCCCTCAATGTTAAAGAAACCATCTTCCTGGTATTCAATCTGGTAACCTTCCTCTATACAGCCTGCTGCTTCTCTAGAATGAGGGCTGAGATTTCTAGATGGGCTGATGAGACCCCTGACTCAGGAGTAAACCCTGGTGTGGAAAATCCTAAGTGGTGTGGGAAATGGGAGGATATGGGCCAAATCCTGAAGGAATTCTCTGACCCTATAGTGTGGGATTTTCCCCATGAACAAATTCAGAACCCAGCTGAGGTGGGGAAATATCTGAAAGAGAAGTACCAGGATGAGCCTAAGGAGAGGAAGGTCATTGCAGTGAGCTGGGCCCTGGCATATGCTTATCGCACACTGCTAGATACTCTAGGGCAGCAGACAGAGGCAGGGGGGCAGGGAGATAAATCAGCAACTGTCCCGGTGACTCAGGCTATAGCTAACACTCCAGGCTCGAAGCCAGCAGCTAAACCCATGGCTGTTGCTACCAGCACTAGAAGTGGGAAATGCACAGCCAAGACCAATCGACCATTGGACGATGATGATGATGATGATGATGCAGGAGAAGGAACCTCAGTGCCTCCTGACGTAAAGTCAGGAGTCAAAGCAGCAGGTGCAAGATCAGATGCTAATACTGAGTCCTTGTCCCTGAAGGACCTTCGTGGCCTACGGAAGGATTACACTCGAAGGTCTGATGAATCCATAATTAGTTGGCTGGTCCGTCTCTGGGATGCTGCAGGCGAGGCTACCGTTTTGGATGGCACTGAAGCCAGGCATTTGGGATCCCTGTCACAGGATCCTGTCATAGACCAAGGAATGATGAGGGGGGCTAACTCTCACAGCCTCTGGGAACGGGTCCTAAGAAGTGTGGCAGAAAGATACCTGTGTGCAGACGATCTCTATATGCAGCAGACTCAGTGGAAGACAATAGAGCAAGGGATCCAACGCCTGAGAGAAATGGCCGTGGCTGAGATTATCTTCTCAGATGATGTAACAACTAGGAACCCAGATTTAGTACCATGCACGTCTGTGATGTGGCGAAAACTCATACGACTCGGGCCACAAGAATATGCTTCTGCCTTAGCCATCATGAAGAGGGATGAGAGGGGTGAGACTGTGCTTGACATGGCAAGGAAGCTCCGAGCATATGCAGATGCTGTACATGGCCCGACACATGCCAGAATCGCAGCGGTAGAAACACGTCTGCAGAACTTAGAGGATAAGATAGAGGAGAACCATAAGAAGCTTACAGAGGAGATTAAAGAAGACCTTCTCCAAATTTCAGCAGTACAGATCCGAGGTTCCGGTATCCAAGGCAGACGTTTCCAAGATGGTGAGAGAAGATACACCCCACGAGCTGAGCTGTGGTTTTACCTGCGTGATTGTGGGGAAAACATGAGAAGGTGGGATAGGAAACCTACCGCTGTTTTAGCACGACGGGTGCGTGAACTGAAGGAAGCCACCAGGAGGAAAGCAGCTCCAGTTGCCCGTAGCCGAACGGCCAGTATGATGATGATGACATGTCTGATCCCCTCGAAGGAACATCCAAAACATACACCCAGGGAAATAATGATAACCAGGCTTAGAGGGGCCCTGCCTCTGGCCAGGTAGAGGCCAGGGAAAATCGTGTCTTCTGGTCTGTGTGGATTCGTTGGCCTGGCACATCGGAACCACAAGAGTATAAAGCCTTGGTCGATACTGGTGTGCAGTGCACGTTAATCCCATCAAGACATGTGGGGACAGAGTCTGTTTCTATTGCTGGTGTGACAGGGGGATCCCAGGATTTCACTTTGGTGGAAGCTGATGTGAGCCTAACGGGAAATGAGTGGAAGAAGCATCCTATTGTAACTGGCCCAGAGGCCCCATGTATTTTGGGCATAGACTACCTTCGAAGTGGGTACTTCAAAGACCCAAAAGGACTCAGATGGGCATTTGGAATAGCTGCTGTAGAGACAGAGGGCATCCAGCAATTGAACACCTTGCCTGGGTTGTCTGAGAATCCATCTGCAGTAGGATGCCTGACGGGAGAAGAGCAACGAGTGCCAATTGCCACTTCCATAGTGCATCGACGGCAGTATAGAACCACTCGAGATGCTGTGATCCCCATCCATAAAATGATCCGAGAGCTGGAGAGCCAAGGGGTGGTCAGCAAGACCCACTCACCCTTCAACAGCCCCATTTGGCCTATGCGAAAATCTGAAGGAGAATGGAGATTGACAGTGGACTATCATGCATTGAATGAAGTGACTCCACCACTGAGTGCTGCCGTGCCAGACATATTAGAGCTCCAGTATGAGCTTGAGTCCAAGGCAGCAA
Source organism: Zonotrichia leucophrys gambelii (assembly GCF_028769735.1). NCBI lineage: Eukaryota > Metazoa > Chordata > Aves > Passeriformes > Passerellidae > Zonotrichia > Zonotrichia leucophrys. The sequence goes on from NW_026993034.1 coordinate 5,878, forward strand.
GGTGGTACGCCACTATAGACATAGCCAATGCATTTTTCTCCATTCCTCTGGCAGCAGAATGCAGGCCTCAGTTTGCCTTCACATGGAGGGGAGTGCAGTACACCTGGAACCGATTGCCCCAGGGGTGGAAGCACAGCCCCACCATCTGCCATGGACTGATCCAGACTGCACTGGAAAAGGGTGAGGCTCCAGAACATCTGCAGTATATTGATGACATCATTGTGTGGGGGAACACAGCTGCGGAAGTGTTCGAGAAAGGGAAGGAAATTATCCAGATCCTCCTGGGAGCTGGTTTCGCCATTAAAAAGAGCAACGTAAAGGGACCAGCTCGTGAGATTCAATTCCTGGGAGTGAAGTGGCAAGATGGACGGCGTCAGATTCCTACAGATGTCATCAACAAGATCACAGCAATGTCTCCACCCACCAGTAAGAAAGAGACACAAGCTTTCTTGGGTGCAATAGGTTTTTGGAGGATGCATATTCCTGAGTACAGTCAGATCGTGAGCCCTCTCTACCTGGTCACCCGCAAGAAGAACAATTTCCAGTGGGGCCCTGAGCAGCAACAGGCCTTTGTCCAGATCAAGCAGGAGATTGCTCATGCAGTAGCCCTTGGCCCGGTCAGGGCAGGACCAGAGGTGAAGAATGTGCTCTACTCTGCAGCCGGGAACCATGGCTTGTCCTGGAGCCTTTGGCAGAAGGTGCCTGAGGAGACTCGGGGTCGACCACTGGGATTTTGGAGTCGAAGCTACAGAGGGGCTGAAGCCAACTATACTCCAACAGAGAAAGAAATCCTGGCTGCCTATGAAGGAGTCCAGGCTGCTTCGGAGGTAATAGGCACTGAAGCACAACTCCTCCTGGCACCCCGACTACCGGTGCTGGGGTGGATGTTCAAAGGCAAGGTTCCTTCCACTCACCATGCCACCAGTGCTACATGGAGCAAGTGGATTGCTCTCATCACTCAGCGCGCCCGTATAGGTAAACTGAATCGCCCTGGGATTTTGGAGGTCATTACAAATTGGCCCGAAGGTGAGAATTTTGGTGTCACAGATGAAGAGGAACAAGAACCAGTGACACGTGCTGAAGAGGCTCCTCCCTATAACCAACTGCCCCCAGAGGAAACACGCTACGCTCTTTTCACTGACGGTTCCTGTCGCATCGTAGGGATGAACCGGAAGTGGAAAGCAGCCGTATGGAGCCCCACACGACAGGTTGCACAAGCTACCGAAGGAGAAGGTGGATCAAGCCAATTTGCTGAACTCAAAGCTGTTCAACTGGCCCTAGACATTGCTGAGAGAGAGAAGTGGCCAAAGCTCTACCTCTACACTGATTCATGGATGGTAGCCAATGCTCTGTGGGGATGGCTGGAGAGGTGGAAAAAGGCTAACTGGCAGCGTAGAGGGAAACCAATTTGGGCTGCTGGTGAGTGGAAAAACATTGCTACCAGGGTAGGGAGGCTACCTGTGAAAGTCCGCCATGTAGATGCCCATGTACCCAAGAGTAGGGCCACCGAGGAGCACCAAAACAATGAGCAGGTAGACCAAGCTGCAAAGATAGGTGTGTCCAAAATAGACCTAGATTGGGAACATAAGGGAGAGTTATTCCTAGCTCGATGGGCCCATGATGCCTCAGGCCACCAGGGCAGAGATGCCACCTATAAGTGGGCACGAGACCGAGGGGTGGATCTAACCATGGACAGTATTTCTCAGGTTATCCATGACTGTGAGACGTGTGCTGCCATCAAGCAGGCCAAGCGACTGAAGCCCCTCTGGTACGGTGGGCGGTGGTCCAAGTACAAGTATGGGGAGGCCTGGCAGATTGACTACATCACACTGCCCCAGACACACCAGGGCAAGCGCTACGTGCTGACCGTGGTGGAGGCCACCACTGGATGGTTGGAAACCTACCCTGTGTCTCATGGTACAGCCCGGAACACCATCCTGGGCCTGGAAAAGCAAGTTCTGTGGAGACATGGCACTCCTGAGAGGATCGAGTCAGACAATGGGACTCATTTCAAGAACAGCCTTATCAACACCTGGGCTAGGGAACATGGCATTGAGTGGGTGTACCATATTCCCTACCATGCACCAGCTGCAGGGAAAGTGGAGAGGTACAATGGACTACTAAAAACCCAGTTGAAAGCTTTGGGTGGGGGATCTTTCAAGAATTGGGAGCAGCATCTGGCAAAAGCCACCTGGTTAGTTAACACCCGAGGTTCCACCAACCGAGCAGGTCCTGCCCAGTCTGAGTCCCTGAATGTAATAGAAGGGGACAAAGTCCCAGTGGTACATATCAGAGGTTTGTTAGGGAAGACTGTGTGGATCAATTCTGCCTCGAGTACAGACAAACCCATTCGTGGGGTTGTCTTTGCTCAGGGACCAGGTTGCACGTGGTGGATAATGCAAAGAGATGGAACAACACAATGTGTACCTCAGGGAGATCTGATTGTGGGGTAAGAATGATGTGCAATATTACTGTTCATTGGATGTTACTGCCATTGTCTGTACATTAAACCATACAGACATGAGATAGAAGGAAATGTGTAAGAGTTGAAGGTCTGGGCAAGTGGAAGATGGAGAAGGAAATGTGTAAGTGTCGAAGGTCTGAGCAAGTGATAGATGGAGCTTTAAGTGACTAAAGTGAAAAGGGGGAATCCTGCAGCTCTGTAATATAGGGCCTGGATTCAGTGGTCCAGTGTGGGGATGTGATGAAGGCATGATGGGTATTGCTTGTAATTTTGGGGGAACAGATAGAAATTTTGTATGAATAATGCATGATGTGTTGTAGTATGTTGATGATATGGGGATAAGGGGTGGAATGTCCTGGGGTGACGTTATGATGCTTGTATATCCCCATTCATCTGTTCTGTGCCTTTAAGACCGGCACTGAAGAGTGGAAGTTTTGTTTGGGTTTCTCTTATCAGGACACAGAGACAAGCAGTAGACAGAGCTGTTTTTTTTTTACTTCCAGCTTTGGGCTTGCTGCTTTTGCTTGCTGCTTTTGCTTGCTCTCTTTTTCTGCTCTTGCTTCTGCTCTGCTTTCTGCCTCTGCTTATTAGCTAGTTTAGCTAAACAGTCCACATTGCTTCCTGGACTGTTTCTCCTCTCCTGTTCCTGTGACCATCTCGAACCTGCTCCGGACTGGGACCCGGGAACACCAAGGGTTTGGCTGCAGCGGCTGGCCCAGCGCCGGAGGGACTGAGAACAGAGCAACCACCCCCGAAAGAGACTTTCTGATTTTGCCATCTTTCTCAGAGCGGTGTCATCGGGTATTGTTCATTTTGTGTGCTGGGGGGTGCGGGGCCAGTCAAATAAACAGGTTCTTTCCACCTCTCTCCGATGAATTTTTTCCCGAACCGGTTGGGGGGAGGGGCCGTGTGGGTTTCGCTTTCTGGAGGGGCCCTCCTTTGCAGATTCTTTAACAAATTTGCCCTAAACCAGATGGAAGTGTCACCCACTCCAGAGTCTAAAGCCCTTGGATGCAGTGAGGGGATGTTTGGCACTGAAACAGCCCTTGTGCTGAGCGCTGTCATGAGGCGATTGCCAGAATTGTGCCTGGAGGTGTCTCAAGAGCCTCCCATTGTCCAGGCTGAAGCTCCCTCAGCGCCTTCTCACTGGCATTGTGCTCCATCCCCTTGCCCAGCTGCCCTGTCCTTCTGTGCATACGCTGCAGCCCCTCAATGACTCTCTGCTTCCCAGGGCCCACAGCTGCACACAGCACTCCAGCTGTGGCCGCGGCGCTGCCCAGCACAGGGTCACGCTCACTGCCCTGCTCCTGCTGCCCCACTGCTGCTGGCACAGCCACCGTGCCCTTGGCCTTCTTGGCTACCTGGCCACACGCGGCCTCATCTGCAGCTGCTCAAGGCCGCCAGCCCTGCGTCTTTTAGGCCCACACAGCTCCCCACACACAAAGACGCCCCATTTCACTTAAGATACAGCAGGCACCATTGCAAGATGGTCTGCCTCTTCCGAGAAACACAAGACAGCAGCCAAGGACTTGCAGCTTAACCCACATTCATGGCTTCAAGGCACTTGGTAAAGCTGTGGACCACACCAAAATATGCCCCAGCTGAAACTGGCCACTTTTGCTTTTGCCCTCACAAGGATGTTTCACAACGCCACACTTTGTTTCTTTTCCACATGGGAAAATAATTACCCCCATAAATGCATAGACAACAAAATCCTCCCTTTGCAGCTTATCAAAAGCCAAAAGACAGAGTACCCAAATTAGACTCTACCAGTGAAGAACTGCTCAAGGAAAGTGCAGACCACTTTCACAAGCCAAACACGCCTTGCCAAATAGGGAAAACAAACAAAACAATTGCTGGCATTTCCAGCATAACCTCCTTTGCCCTTGGCCATAGCACTGCAGAAGCCAAGAGATAGTGCTTCCCTAATCCAAGCAGCCAGATGCTCTCCCAGAGGCACCAGCCCTTTGCGGCCTCAACATGACAAGTTAGAGTCCAAGATGTGCGGTCGCTGCCTGGAGGAAATCCCTAGCTCCTGGCAGGACTCCAGCACCCAGCATCCTCAGCCTGCAACAGCAAAGTGCTGGCTGCTCCAAAACTTGCACCTCTGCCTTGCACTAAAGACAGCATCACACACAGCTGGCACTTACAGGTTTAGAACAAGGCGGTGTGAGCAATGTTGGAGGGTTGTTGTCACACACCTCATTTTGCCCATCTTTGGCTTCTTCTCCAGGAGCAGCGGGAGCCAGGGGAGAGACGACTCTTGCTTCTGTCATCTGTGGCAAGAGAGAAGCATGAGGGACAGCCCGGTACCTATCATGTAGAACCTCATTGCTTTTCACATCTACCACCATATTTTCTTAGGAAAAAATCATAGCATTTGATAGCGACAGAGGGGTTCTAAGTCACGGCCACCAAATTAAAATGGGCCAATTCAACAGTACTCTAGATGGATATGAAGTTGATTCTCCTGCCTGGCTGCTGTAAGCAAGCAAGGCTATCTCAGAAAAATGGACCTTTTAGTTCTTGAAACACTGAAATGGAAAAAAATGAAAGCGACAGCAATGCCTTTGCTACTGCTGCTGCAGATGTGGAAACCTAAACCTGGATCAGAATCCCATTCAGGGCAGGAGAAAGCAGGAAACGTGGTGCAGAAGCATCTTTGCTTGCTGGATAAACAGGAAAATGAACAGCCTATCGTGTGCTTGCAAAACAAGGAGCCCACAAACCACAAGATGGAAGTGTCACCCACTCAAGCGACTAAAGTCTTTGGATGCAGTGATGGCATGTTTGGAGGAGAAACAGTCCTTGTGCTGAGCACTGTTATTCAGGGATTGATGGAGGTCTGCCTGGAGGTGCCTCAAGAGCCTCCCAATGTCCAGGCTGAAGCTCCCTCAGCACCTTCTCACTGGCCTTGTGCTCCACCCCCTTGCCCAGCTGCCCTGTCCTTCTGTGCCCACGCTGCAGCCCCTCAATGACTCTCTGCTTCCCAGGGGCCACAGCTGCACACAGCACTCCAGCTGTGGCCGCGGCGCTGCCCAGCACAGGCCACGCTCACTGCCCTGCTCCTGCTGCCCCACTGCTGCTGGCACAGTCACCGTGCCCTTGGCCTGCTTGGCCCCCTGGCCACACGCTGCCCCATCTGCAGCTGCTCAAGTCCACCAGCCCTGCGTCCTTTGGGCCCATGCAGCTCCCCTGACACAAAGGTGCCCATTTCCCTTCAGATACAGCAGGCACCATTGCAAGATGGTCTACCTCTTCCAAGAAAAACAAGACAGCAGCCAAGGACTTGCAGCTTCACCTTCACTCCAGGCTCCAAGGCGCTTTCCAAAGCTGCGGACTACACCAAAATATGCCCCAGCAGAAACTGGCCGCTTCTGCTTTTGGCCTCACAAGAAGACTTCGCAACTCTGCACTTTCTTCTTTTCCACATGGGACAATAATTGCCTCCCACAGCTGCACGGAGAACACAATCCTCCCTTTGCAGCTTATCAAAAGCCAAAAGACAGAGTACCCAAATTAGACTCTACCAGTGAAGAACTGCTCAAGGAAAGTGCAGACCACTTTCACAAGCCAAACACACCTTGCCAGAAAGGGAAAACAAACAAACCAAGCCCTGGCACCTCCAGCACAACCTCATTGCCCATGGCCATAGCACTGCAGAAGCCAAGAGACAGAACTTCCCTGTGCCAAGCAGCCAGATGCTCTCCCAGAAGCACCAGCCCTTTGCGTCCTCAACATGACAGGTCAGAGGCCAAGTTGTGCAGTCGCTGCCTGGAGGAAATCCCTAGCTCCTGGCAGGACTCCAGCACCCAGCATCCTCAGCCTGCAACAGCAAAGTGCTGGCTGCTCCAAAACTTGCACCTCTGCCTTGCACTAAAGACAGCATCACACACAGCTGGCACTTACAGGTTTAGAACAAGGCGGTGTGAGCAATGTTGGAGGGTTGTTGTCACACACCTCATTTTGCCCATCTTTGGCTTCTTCTCCAGGAGCAGCGGGAGCCAGGGGAGAGACGGCTCTTGCTTCTGTCATCTGTGGCAAGAGAGAAGCATGAGGGACAGCCCGGTACCTATCATGTAGAACCTCATTGCTTTTCACATCTACCACCATATTTTCTTAGGAAAAAATCATAGCATTTGATAGCGACAGAGGGGTTCTAAGTTACAGCCACGTAATTAAAATGGGTCAATTCAACAGCACTCTAGATGGATATGAAGTTGATTCTTCTGCCTGGCTACTGTCAGCAAGCAAGGTTATCTCAGAAAAATGGACCTTCCAGTTCTTGAAACACTGAAATAGAAAACAATGAAAGCGACAGCAATGCCTTTGCTATTGCTGCTGCAGATGTGGAAAACTAAAACTGGATCAGAATCCCATCCAGGGCAGGAGACAGCAGGAAACGCTGTGCAGAAGCATCTTTGCTTGCTGGATAAACAGGAAAATGAACAGCCTATCTTGTGCTTGCAAACCAAGGAGCCAACAAACCACAAGATGGAAGTGTCACCCACTCCAGTGTCTAAAGCCCTTGGATGCAGTGAGGGGATGTTTGGCACTGAAACAGCCCTTGTGTTGAGCACTGTCATGAGGGGATTGCCAGAATTCTGCCTGGATTTCCCTCAAGAGCCTCTCAATGTCCAGGCTAAAGCTCCCTCAGCACCTCCTCACTGGCATTGTGCTGCACCACTTGCCCAGCTGCCCTGTCCTTCTGTGCCCACGCTGCAGCCCCTCAATGACTTTCTGCTTCCCAGGGGCCACAGCTGCACACAGCACTCCAGCTGTGGCTGCGGCGCTGCCCAGCACAGGCCACGCTCACTGCCCTGCTCCTGCTGCCCCACTGCTGCTGGCACAGCCACCATGCCTTTGGCCTTCTTGGCCCCCTGGCCCCACGCTGCCTCATCTTCAGCTGCTCACGGCCGCCAGCCCTGCGTCCTTTGAGCCCACGCAGCTCCCCAGACACAAAGGTGTCCATTGCACTTCCGATACTGCAGGCACCATTTCACGATGGCCTTCCTGTTCTATAACCATATCTTCTAAGTAGATATCATAAAGTTTGATAGGAATAGAATTCTAAGGGACTCTGACTAAATTAAAATGCTCTAATTCAAGTGTACAGGAAATTGCTCCTATGTAAATATTCCACCCTATCTGCCTTCAGCAAGCAAGGTTCTCTCTTCAAAACTAGGTTTGTAATTCTTCAAAGCTTCGATATAGAAATTTAAAATATCCATTTCGGACTTTGTTATTTTTCTTCAGGCATGAAAATAGATTTTCTTTCAGCCTTCCTAGCTGGCCCTCTACACTCTACTGCTGCTGGCCAAGCTCTCAGCTTGCTCTATAATTCTTAAACACCAGGAACATGAGATGTTCCTTTATCACTCACCTCAGGATCTTCAGCACTGCAGAATACATGCTTCAGGTGACCTGTAGTGGGAAGGGAAAATGAACCAGATGCTGTTAGAATACTGCCTGGGCTGCTGAATCCCACAGAACAAGTTAACCCAAAAAGAGATGATTTCCTGTTTCACAACATCCCTCCAGCAGACACATTTCATTCACACAGTCAGCAAGAGATCAGGACAATATTCTTGCTTGTGCCTACAATTTGGCCTGTTTTGCCAGTAAATGAATACAAACATGACCAAGAAAATGCAAATTGTTCTTTAACCCTCAATGCTCCTGTTCTACCAAAGACATGAAATAGCTTCTGAAATCCTCTCCTTGAGGTCCTTTTTTTTTAATCAGTTGCATGCACCAGTTCTCATTAAGTTGCTTGAAACAGTTGCTCAGAAAAGCTTCCCTAAAATCCCCCTGAGCTGTGGCAGACACTCACTGCTTTAGAGTTTGCATTTCCTTGCAAAGGGAATCACTATTTCAGCACTTTGAAAAGGTCAAGTTAGACAGTCAAACCCTTTCATGACAAAATTTAAAAAGAAATAAGCTTTCTCTGAATTCTGGGAACAACTGCAGAGTTTTTAGAAGGCCTTCCAAGAAGGTCTGCCAGTCTACATTTCCAAAGGTGTCTTGCTTGTCCCAAAAACTGAGGAAATGACAGACTCTGCTGCCACAGACTCTCCCATGGAGGGAACGGAAGCCCTGCAGGTTCCCCTGCAAATGCTGCCCCTGTGGCTACAGATACCCCCTTTTTAGCTGAACCTCTTGACAGGAGCTTTACCAAACCAGAGGCATCCTAATGTTCTTTCTCTTTCAACATCAGAAACTCAGTCACCAGCAGGAAGAAATACAAAAGCCAGCTTATAATACACCCTAACCTAAGCAGATGGGAAAACTCTACTTACGTGCAAAGTGTGTAACGTAATATGCAGCAAAACAAACACCATAAGCAGCAAAAGCTGCCGTGGCCAGATGGTGGATCATTGTCCCAGTGCTGTGCCAGTCTTCTCCAACACCAGAAAAACAAATGGTCTGTCAGAGCGCAACTGCCCACTGACCAATGCTCCAACCAGGAGGGTTCTCCTGATGTGAGCAAGGCCTAGGGCTGCTCTGACACTGAGGCCTTCCGTGCACCAAGGCAACCTTCTGATGCCACCACGACGATGTGACAACCATGCCGTGATATCACAAAGCAAAGTATGACAAAGAAAAGCATCACAAAGCATGTTAGTCTGTGAATTTATGCAAAGCAATTACCAACCTTCCCTACAGCAAACACAAAATGGCCTTGGAAGTTCTCCTCTGTAACAAAGCAGCACAAATTCCCCTCATGGGCCAAACCCTGTTGTTCAGGGGATCCAGGAGGAGCTCCAAGAGTGCCCCAAGCACCTACAGCCCGTACCCCAGCTGAGCACTCAGATGGGACACAAGCAAAGGAAACCAGACCAAGAAAATGGCCCAAAGCATTGTACAGAACCAGGAGAGAAAGCACTATTGGCATAGCAGCTGAAGTAATTCCTAACAAATCACCCCATATATCTGCATGTTTATTGGATGTTTCCAGGGCTGCTGTGTATGTACATCTCTTCCTCTGCTCTGCCTTTCTTTCCCTTTGGCAGCAGTCGAACTGGCAGCATCTGCCCGCCAGCAGCAGCTGCTCCAAGCTGGGAACGCCGCTGGCGGTGCTGATTTCCAGAGGCTTCTGTGTGCCAGGGGAAGCCAAGGCAGGAGCGGTTGAACGGTGCTGGCGCTGCTGCTGCTCTGTGCCAGAGAGCCCCGGCTGGGCAGGGCACGGTGCCCACTGCGCTGCGGGCTCCTTCTGCTGCCACAGCTGGGCACACCTGGCAGCAAGGCATGACAACTGGTGGGCAAGCCAAGGCGTTTCTGGGGCTGCACTGCTCTGCACACACCCAGCACACCTGCAGCACACAATTTCAACCCTCAAACAGGTAAACCAAAGGGAAACAGCTGGAAAAGATTTCAGTTCTACCATTCTTTATGCTTCAACAGGAATGACCAAAATGAAAGTTACCGAGCAGGGCACGATCCACACTGCCAGCTCAGTGTGAGAAAAGAGGCATTACTTTATTTCAGTGCTGGGTGTGTGAGGAATCACTTCCCTAAACCATGCACACCCACGTGTTAGTATCCATGGATCTAAGACATTACTTTCATTACTTTTATTCATTACTTTGCTCAAACTCACAGGCTAAACATTCTCACTGTCACAGAATGAGGCCTTTGTCGGGGTCGAGCCATTTGTCAGTGAGGGGAGACTCGGACACTCAATATGAGTGATAAGCAAGTTCCGTTTATTGAAGAGAGCATCAGACACTTTGTGGTGGTTTGACCAGGAAGGAGTGGGAATTCTGGGATGCTGTGGTCAAACCAATGGATGTTCTGAGTTTCATACTGACACCTGGTGTAGCCAGTGGGGTTTGGACACACCTCCGAGAATACACAGGGGTTGAAAAGCAGGGCACTGCCCTTGGCACTCTCTCTTGGGACGTCGCAGCGCAGAGGTCAGATCTCTTCCCCCCGTCCAGCCTCTGCTGCTGGGCGGGGGGAGGGGCAGCCATGCGGTAGGCCCGGGGCCTGGACAGAGATGGGGTGAGAAGGCCTTCAAGGATGGAAGGGTGGAGGAGCCCCAAGAGACATCGGACAGCCATTCCCCCCCCGTCGGCGAGACGGAATGTGATAGCAGCCAGCCCAGGAGGAGGAAGGTGGGGGGAAGGGTGCAGCCCGGCCGGCCGCAGCAGCAGCACGTGTGGGAGTATCATCGTTCTGAGATAGACAGAGACTGAAAACTTTTAACCCTTTCTTTCATGATTGGGGCCTTGCAAAAATGCTAATCCTCCTCGAAGCTGAATAAGAAGGGAGATAAGAGATGAGATGAGACAAGGACCTGGCCCGAAGAACGTGGAGATGATTGGATGGGGAGAGATGATTTGGAGTGGCCTTTTGGCTGGACTTTTCTTGTGGCCATGGACTCAGTTGTTCCTGTGACACAGACTGCACTTAGGGGGAAGCAGTGGCTCAAAACCAGGAGGGTTCATTCGTGAGGACCCCCCGGCCCCAGGGGGTTGGAAAAATATGGGGGGGACAGATGTCCCAAAGCAGAGACTGTGCCTTTTTGGACTGAGACAAGGCATCCTTGAAAGACAACCCTAAAAGCAGCTCTGGCCATGCCTCAGTGGTGAGAGCACTGGGCATGGAAGGAAGATGTCACAAGCGGCAAAAGGACTTTTTTCCGGGCGGTGCCGAAGTGACAAGGAAGCACACGAGGTTTCAGTGTGTTTCCAGGAGAAGCCTATGGAACAAGAAGGACTCCTTTCCTCTTCATGAACTGCAGTTTGAGTATACTAAAGTGTGGGGCCAAGGCTGGGCAGTTGATGATTTGGGAGAATGTATCGGATTGGGAAAGTCAGGTAGTGGGGAGGAGGAAAATGGTTTTTGTAAGGTTTTCAATTTTTTTTTTCTTTTCCTTATAGTCTTTCCCTATTTTCCTGCAGTTTAAGTAATAAAGTGTTCTTTATGTTTAAGTTGGAGCCTGTTTTGCTTATTCCTGGTCACATCTCACAGCAGACACCAGGGTGAAGGCAGTTTCATGGGGGGCACTGGCTCTGTGCCAGGCTCAAACCATGACACACTTATACAGCAAGTAATAAGCTTATGAATATTCTGTAAGCCAAGCAATCTATTGGTTAAACTATGCCATGAACTCTTCATCATTCCTTAGGGGTTACATCTCTCTTTTCTCATGTCTCTTTCACTGTTTGTTATCCTACTACATCTAGGCCCCAAGGACACACTATCTTGCAGGTGCCGGACTTGGAATTAGCCACAGCTTTGTAATTTTCCATTCTCCAGCAGCTAAATTCCCAACATCTCACAAAGTATTTGACATGTTTAAATCACTTCCCCAAAATTACTGACATTTAGAGTAGGGGTCTCTTGAGGGTCTCTGGTGGTCATGTGGTGAACATCCCGTTCCTCAGATTCTCCTATGGTTAGGAGCCTTCTTCTCCTTCAATGCATTGCAGCTACCTCCTCAGTAGGCCCACTGTCTTTATTCTCAAGGCTAAGACATCCACTTGCACACATTAACCATTGGTGTGAGGGAAGGTACAACTAAGCACTGCCTGTTAAAGCTTAACAAATTCACAATTTGTTGCAGGTCAACACTTCCCCAACACCTCTCGTTCCTTCTCTGGGAATCAAACACAAGCATTTTGTGATCCCTGAGCCCAAGGCCGCCTCCAGCCCTCCTGTCACCCAGCAGCCCTTCTCTCCTCACAAACAGCAGGCCCAGCAGTGCCTTCCCTCACTGGCTCAGTCACAGCTGTGTCAGGAGTTCTCTGTCACACACTCCAGGACCATCCTGGACTGTTTGCTCTCCGCTGCACTCTGTTGCCAGCAGACACCCCCACCCTGTTCCGTGCCCCATGCAGAAACCTGCACCTGCTGTCCATGGGCACCTGGAAGAGGAGGCACTCACGGCAGAGAGGCACCAGCTGCCCTGGGCAGGAACCAAAACCCTCTGGGGGCACAGCTGCTGGCCTGGGTCTGGCACAGCTCTGCACGCCCCACTCCTCACAGGCTCTGGGCTGGAAATGAAATTGCACTTTCTGCCTCAGGGAGAAATACCAGGGCTGCACAAACAACGGCCAGCAGGGCACATCCCAAAGGCACTGCAGCATGGAGCTAAGAAGGAAGAAGATCCTTCTCCAATTCCTAACCATACCAAAACCACCATAATGGGGACTTTTAATCTTCTGAATGTAGAGTTGATTCACAGGGTGACAAGGAAATCTTCCAATGGAGTTGAAGGTTGGTAGAGTTTTTCAACTCAGATCAACTCAGACTGTTGATTTGAAAACTTCTTTTAAAATATTTTTTAAAAGGCTGTGCAGTCGTATGGTTTTGTTCTAATACCAAAATGGCTAGATGAAATGTACTGGCATTTTAATTACATCCAAATGGATTAGTCTGTAAAAGCTTTCCTGCAGAATAGCCACTAAACAAGAAATGAAAATCTGTGGACTGTTGACTTTGCAAATTTCTACTAAACTTATCAGACAATGAGGCATTTTTAGGTAGATCATAGAGCAAATTAATTCCTATGGATAACTTGATTTGGATAAACACGTTGATTTCAAATTAAAACTGCCAGCACGTACTAAGTGGAAATCTGAATACTCACTTCTATGAGCTCTGAAGTATTAGATAGTCATTGTTTGCCATATTAACAAAAATTAACATTCTGGCTAATTTTTTTTACTTACAGTCAGCTCTTCAACACTCTTTGTAACAGCAGAAAGAGAGTTTGTAGCAATGTGAACCATGGGTTGGTGGACCATTGCAGAAGGCTCCTATGCCAGCACTAAATGTTCACATTTACCATGGCATCACTCCTTGCCTTTAATTCCAAGCTACAGCTCAGTTCCTGCAGTATAGATTCACACTTGTAGTCTGTATTTGCAGCTGGTTCTTACTTTCCTGTCCAGAAAAATATCAAGCTTGGATCTCAAATCAAACTAAAACAAAGAGAGAGTTAGGTTCTGGATAGGTATAGCAAGAACTAAGAGATCTTTTTGCAAATATGTTGAAAAGTTGTTTGTACATGCTGCAAAAATGGCAAAAATAAGACTTGCACTCTAACTTGCAAGCTGAAGTTTGCCTGTTCTTTCTGGACTGATTTCTTGAGGCCAGACACTGATCCTAATCAGTAAGAAAATCAAAACCACAGGAGTAGTTTGGAGAATATTCTAAATTATTCTTTCATAATGCTTTTTGCTTAAAAGTTCTGGCCATCATCCGATTGGAGTAATTAGAGGAGATCGAAGCCATCACACTGTGCCTGTGCACACAATTCCTTCCCAGGGGTAATCCATGAAGCAACGCTCACACATCCACACCAGCAGGTGCTGCCACAGAGGCATGAAGCAGAGAATATGTATTTCTGCTACACTTGGACAGCTGAAGATGCCTCTGCTGAGCTAATTTCAGTGACTGCTCACCACAGATGAGACCTTGTGGTCAGTCTCCAACAAGTCAGGGCAGTTAATATTCTGCCTAAATGAAGTAAGTCTAGCAATACATAGACCATGGGGCCTGAGGAAAGCCAGCAGCTGTGGAAGATTTAATTTGTTTCCATATCTTTCTTTTTACTAATTTATTGCAGTCTATTATTTAAAGAACGGAAACTTTTGGCATACCATTGGCTGGAAGGTTGGTTGGTCTTCCATTCTTGACTCCTCTGAAAGCATCACCCCAGTGATTTTATCAGTAGCTCTTCCATCATCATGGCTCACACAGCATTTCCTGCAGCTCTTCCTGGAGTCAGGGAAAGGCACCAGGAGAAGGGGGAGAAAGCTGTGTGCAGAGACTTTGTCAGCTACAGAGACATTTGTTTCCTCTGATTTGACTGAATGGCTGCAGGAACCTTGCCGGCACTGCTGGCGGGGTGGCCTTTGGCAGGGCTGGGCAGAGTTTGGGGCCCAGGATCCCTCCTCTCGGTGGGACACCAGGGTGAGCAGCCCCTGTCCCAGGCAGGAGCAGAGGTTCTGTGGCTCTGCCCTGGGCACAGGGACCTGCCACTGCCATGAGCTCCGGCCGCGGCTCCTCCGGGGCAGCTCCTGCTCTGCAGTAATGATGGGCGCAGCTGGGGGTGGCTGCAATGGAGGGGGGCTTCCAGTGGGCTCTGTTGGTCAGCCACACTGGAGCCAGCAGAGCTTCTGGAAGGAGTCTCCCCTTGTGAGCTGCTGGAGCTGGAGCTGGCACTGGCCAGAGCCGCTGTGTTCATCCCTGACAGGCCCAGAGCATAGCAGCCTCTGGGCCTCCTTGCTGCACAATGGCAGTGAGGAGGCCATGGACCAGAGGTTCAGTGTGTGTGACTCAGCTTCCTGACAAACTGTACTAAGAAAACCCTGCATCCCTCCTGTCAGATCTAAGACACTCCAAGAAATCTGTTGGCACGTTGGGAACTCAGAATTGTTTCCATTTTGAACAATTGTCTTATGAGTGCTTTTGATTGTTTTTGTCATTTTGTGTTGATTCAGTTGATCCTTCAGAGAAGCTTTCCTAATAATATAGAACATGGGGAATTGTGGAGACCCTGAGGGGGCATTCCCTGGTCTAGGGAGACACAAGAAGCTTCCCTTAAAAAGCTGTTAGACCCCATAGGCTCCTTCCCCTGTTCCTGTGTCTGTTCCTGTGTTCCTGAGCCACACCTTCCCTATTCCCTGATTGGCCCCCTTATCTTTGTACTGCCCCGAGATCAGGGTCAGTCCCTGGGCCCCTGTGGAGACAAAGTGAGACCCTCTGTGTGTGGGTGCTGGGACCTGAACATCTCCCTGCACGGCTGAATAAAACATCTGTGGAGATTATGCAAAAGTCCTTTTTGCTTCCTTACCCTGGACTATGCTAGCAGCAATTCAGACTGCTACAGAGGAGAAGCTGCAGCACTGGCACCAAGATTTTGGCAACTTGACCATAGACACATAGGGCGTGCAGGATGCTGCTCTATGAATTCCTTAACCAGCCATCTCTGGCGCTGGCATATTCCCTCCAGCTTCTGGTGCAGCCAGGGCCACCTTTGGTCCAGTAGATGACTGTTATTTGAAAAATTCGGCCCACACCTTGGGCAGGAGGCCATGCACAGGCTCTGGTCCTGCAGCCCCCTGCTCAGCTGGGGACAGTGTTCCCTGTGGGGAAGATGGAGCAGCCATCACAGGGTCTGGGGGGCTGCTTTCAGCAAGGTGGCCAGGCTCTCTCC
>NW_026993035.1:0-21508 GCF_028769735.1 Zonotrichia leucophrys gambelii
ACTCGGCACTGGTGCCAACTTTCATCTGGGAACCACCCTGTGCATAGTGGATTTTCAGGAGCCAGGAGGCCACTCCCAGCCACAGGTCTCCAAAAAAATACTACGGCCCTTTTCCCTGGAATTAAAACTGACCTGTCCATCATCTGGCTGGCAGATTGCAGGACCCACTTCCCTCTATCAAACCAGCCCGACTTGGCACTGGTGCCACCTTTCATCTGGGAACCATCCTGCGTATCGTGGATTTTCAGGAGCCAGCCGGCCACTCCCAGCCACAGGCCCCCGAACACAAACCACGGCCCTTTTCCCTGGAATTAAAACTGACCTGCCCATCATCTGGCTGGCAGATTGCAGGACCCACTTCCCTCTATCAAACCAGCCCGACTTGGCACTGGTGCCACCTTTCATCTGGGAACCATCCTGCGTATCGTGGATTTTCAGGAGCCAGCCGGCCACTCCCAGTCACAGGCCCCCAAACACAAACTACGGCCCTTTTCCCTGGAAGTAAAACTGACCTGCCTGTCATCTGGCTGGCAGATTGCAGGAGCCACTTGCCTCTATCAAACCAGCCCGACTTGGCACTGGTGCCACCTTTCATCTGGGAACCATCCTGCGTATCGTGGATTTTCAGGAGCCAGCCAGCCACTCCCAGCCACAGGCCCCCGAACAAAAACCACGGCCCTTTTTCATGGATGTAAAACTGACCTGCCCGTCATCTGGCTGGCAGATTGCAGGAGCCACTTGCCTCTATCAAACCAGCCCGACTGGGCACTGGTGCCACCTTTCATCTGGGAACCATCCTGCGTATCGTGGATTTTCAGGACCAGCCGGCCACTCCCAGCCACAGGCCCCCAAACACAAACTACGGCCCTTTTCCCTGGAAGTAAAACTGACCTGCCCGTCATCTGGCTGGCAGATTGCAGGAGCCACTTGCCTCTATCAAACCAGCCCGACTCGGCACTGGTGCCACCTTTCATCTGGGAACCATCCTGCGTATCGTGGATTTTCAGGAGCCAGCCGGCCACTCCCAGCCACAGGCCCCCAAACAACAAGTACGGCCCCTTTCCCTGGAATTAAAACTGACCTGCCCATCTTCTGGCTGGCAGATTGCAGGAGCCACTTGCCTCTATCAAACCAGCCCGACTTGGCACTGGTGCCACCTTGGGTCTGGGAGCCATCCAGCGTATTATGGATTTTCAGGAGCCAGCCGGCCACTCCCAGCCACAAGTCCCCAAAAAGAACCTACGGCGATTTTCCCTGGAAGTAAAACTGACCTGATCATCATCTGGCTGGCACATTGCAGCAGCCACTTGGTAATATCAATCCTGTCCAACTTGGCACTGGTGCCACCTTTCATCTCGGAACCATACTGCGTATCGTGGATTTTCAGGAGCCAGCCAGCCACTCCCAGCCACAGGCCCCCGAACACTAACCACGGCCCTTTTCCCTGGCAAACAAAACTCACCAGCCCCGCTGCTGGCTGGCAGATTGCAGGAGACACTTCCCTCTATCAAACCAGCCTGACTCGGTACTGGTGCCACCTTTCATCTGGGAACCATCCTGCGTATCGTGGATTTTCAGGAGCCAGCCGGCCACTCCCAGACACAGGCCCCCGAACACAAACCACGGCCCTTTTCCCTGGCAAACAAAACTCACCCGCCCCGCTTCTGGCTGGCAGAATGCAGGAGCCACTTTCCTCAATCAAACCAGTCCGACTTGTCACTGGTGCCAGATTTCATCTGGGAACCATCCTGCGCATCGTGGATTTTCAGGAGCCAGACAGCCACTCCCACACACAGGTCCCCAATCAAATACTACGGTCCTTTTCCCTGGAAGTAAAACTGACCTGCCCGTCATCTGGCTGGCAGATTGCAGGAGCCATTTGCCTCTATCAATCCAGCCCGACTCGGCACTGGTGCCACCCTTCATCTGGGAACCATCCTGCGTATCGTGGATTTTCAGGAGCCAGCCGGACACTCCCAGACACAGGTCCCCAAACAAATACTACGGTCCTTTTCCTTGGAAGTAAAACTGACCTGCCCATCTTCTGGCTGGCAGATTGCAGGAGCCACTTGGCTCTATCAAACCAGCCCGACTTGGCACTGGTGCCACTTTTCATCTGGGAACCATCCTGCGTATCATGGATTTTCAGGAGCCAGCCGGCCACTCCCAGCCACAGGCCCCCGAACACAAACCACGGCCCTTTTCCCTGGAAGTAAAACTGACCTGCCCATCATCTGGCTGGCAGATTGCAGGAGCCACTTGCCTCTATCAATCCAGCCCGACTCGGCACTGGTGCCACCTTTCATCTGGGAACCATCCTGCGTATCGTGGATTTTCAGGAGCCAGCCGGCCACTCCCAGCCACAGGCCCCCGAACACAAACTACGGCCCATTTCCCTGGCAAACAAAACTCACCTGCCCCGCTTCTGGCTGGCAGATTGCAGGAGCCACTTCCCCATATCAAACCAGCCCGACTCGGCACTGGTGCCAGCTTTCATCTGGGAACCATCCTGCGTATCCGGGATTTTCAGGAGCCAGCCGGCCACTCCCAGCCACAGGCCCCCAAACACAAACTACGGCCCCTTTCCCTGGAAATAAAACTGACTTGCCCATCTTCTGGCTCGCTGATTGCAGGAGCCACTTGCCTCTATCAATCCAGCCCGACTCGGCACTGGTGCCATCTCTCATCTGGGCACCATCCTGCGTATCGTGGATTTTCAGGAGCCAGCCGGCCACTCCCAGCCACAGGCACCCGAACACAAACCACGGCCCTTTTCCCTGGAAGTAAAACTGACCTGCCCATCATCTGGCTGGCAGATTGCAGGAGCCACTTGCCTCTATCAAACCAGCTTGACTTGGCACTGGTGCCACCTTTCATCTGGGAACCATCCTGCGTATCGTGGATTTTCAGGAGCCAGCCGGCCACTCCCAGCCACAGGCCCCCGAACACAAACCACGGCCCTTTTCCCTGGCAAACAAAACTACCCGCCCCGCTTCTGGCTGGCAGATTGCAGGAGCCACTTGCCTCTATCAAACCAGCCCGACTCGGCACTGGTGCCAGCTTTCATCTGGGAACCATCCTGCGTATCGTGGATTTTCAGGAGCCAGCCGGCCACTCCCAGCCACAGGCCCCCAAACACAAACTACGGCCCTTTTCCCTGGAAGTAAAACTGACCTGCCGTCATCGGCTGGCAGATTGCAGGAGCCACTTGCCTCTATCAAATCCAGCCCGACTTGGCACTGGTGCCACCTTTCATCTGGGAACCATCCTGCGTATCGTGGATTTTCAGGAGCCAGCCGGCCACTCCCAGCCACAGGCCCCCAAACACAAATACGGCCCTTTTCCCTGGAATGTAAAACTGACCTGCCTGTCATCTGGCTGGCAGATTGCAGGAGCCACTTGCCTCTATCAATCCAGCCCGACTCGGCACTGGTGCCACCTTTCATCTGGGAACCATCCTGCGTATCGTGGATTTTCAGGAGCCAGCCGGCCTCCTCCAGCCACAGGCCCCCGAACACAAACTACGGCCCTTTTCCCTGGAAGTAAAACTGACCTGCCTGTCATCTGGCTGGCAGATGCAGGAGCCACTTCCTCTATCAATCCAGCCCGACTGGCACTGGTGCCACCTTTCATCTGGGAACCATCCTGCGTATCGTGGATTTTCAGGAGCCAGCCGGCCACTCCCAGCACAGGCCCCCGAACACAAACCACGGCCCTTTTCCCTGGAATAAAACTGACCTGCCCCGCTTCTGGCTGGCAGAATGCAGGAGCACATTTCCTCTATCAAACCAGCCCGACATGGCACTGGTGCCACTTTCATCTGGGAACCATCCTGCGTATCGTGGATTTTCAGGAGCCAGCCGGCCACTCCCAGCCACAGGCCCCCGAACACAAACCACGGCCCTTTTCCCTGGAAGTAAAACCGACCAGCCCATCTTCTGGCTGGCAGATTGCAGGAGCCACTTGCCTCTATCAAAGCAGCCCGACTTGGCACTGGTGCCACCTTTCATCTGGGAACCATCCTGCGTATCGTGGATTTTCAGGAGCCAGCCGGCCACTCCCAGCCACAGGCCCCCGAACACAAACTACGGCCCTTTTCCCTGGAAAGAAAACTCACCCGCCCCGTTCTGGCTGGCAGATTGCAGGAGCCACTTGCCTCTATCAAACCAGCCCGACTGGCACTGGTGCCACTTTCATCTGGGAACCATCCTGCGTATCTGGATTTTCAGGAGCCAGCCGGCCACTCCAGCCACAGGCCCCCAAACACAAACTACGGCCCTTTCCTGGAAGTAAAACTGACCTGCCCTCATCTGGCTGGCAGATTGCAGGAGCCACTTGCCCTATCAAACCAGCCCGACTCGGCACTGGTGCCACCTTTCATCTGGGAACCATCCTGCGTATCGTGGATTTTCAGGAGCCAGCCGGCACTCCAGCCACAGGCCCCAAAAAGAAATACGGCCTTTTCCCTGGAAGTAAAACTGACCTGCCGTCATCTGGCTGGCAGATTGCAGGAGCCACTTGCTCATATCAATCCAGCCCGACTCGGCACTGGTGCCACCTTTCATCTGGGAACCATCCTGCGTATCGTGGATTTTCAGGAGCCAGCCGGCCACTCCAGCCACAAGTCCCCAAACAAAACTACGGCCCTTTTCCCTGAAGTAAAACTGACCTGCCGTCATCCTGGCTGGCAGATTGCAGAGCCACTTGCCCTATCAATCCAGCCCGACTTGGCACTGGTGCCACCTTTCATCTGGGAACCATCCTGCGTATCGTGGATTTTCAGGAGCCAGCCGGCCACTCCCAGCCACAGGCCCCCGAAACACAAACTACGGCCCTTTTCCCTGGCAAAGTAAAACTGACCTGCCCGTCTCTGGCTGGCAGATTGCAGGAGCACACTTCCTCTATCAATCCAGCCCGACTTGGCACTGGTGCCACCTTTCATCTGGGAACCATCCTGCGTATCGTGGATTTTCAGGAGCCAGCTGGCCACTCCCAGCACAGGCCCCCGAACACAAAACCACGGCCCTTTTCCCTGGCAAAAAAAACTCACCCGCCCCGCTTCTGGCTGGCAGAATGCAGGAGCCACTTTCCTCAATCAAACCAGCCCGACTTGGCACTGGCGCCAGCTTTCATCTGGGAACCATCCTGCGTATCGTGGATTTTCAGGAGCCAGACAGCCACTCCCACACACAGGTCCCCAAACAAATACTACGGTCCTTTTCCCTGGAAATAAAACTGACCTGCCCGTCATCTGGCTGGCAGATTGCAGGAGCCACTTGCCTCTATCAATCCAGCCAGACTCGGCACTGGTGCCACCTTTCATCTGGGAACCATCCTGCGTATCGTGGATTTTCAGGAGCCAGCGGCCACTCACAGCCACAGGCCCCCAAAAACAAACTACGGCCCTTTTCCCTGGAAGTAAAACTGACCTGCCCGTCATCTGGCTGGCAGATTGCAGGAGCCACTTGCCTCTATCAATCCAGCCCGACTTGGCACTGGTGCCACCTTTCATCTGGGAACCATCCTGCGTATCGTGGATTTTCAGGAGCCAGCCGGCCACTCCCAGCCACAGGCCCCGAACACAAACCACGGCCCTTTTCCCTGGCAAACAAAACTTAACTACCCCGCTTCTGGCTGGCAGATTGCAGGAGCCACTTGCCTCTATCAAACCAGCCCGACTTGGCACTGGTGCCACCTTGCGTCTGGGAGCCATCCAGCGTATTGTGGATTTTCAGGGGCCAGCCGGCCACTCCCAGCCAAAAGTCCCCAAAATCAACTACGGCCCTTTTCCCTGGAAGTAAAACTGACCTGCCCATCATCTGGCTGGCACATTGCAGCAGCCACTTGATAATATCAAACCAGCCCAACTCGGTACTGGTGCCACCTTTCATCTGGGAACCATCCTGCGTATCGTGGATTTTCAGGAGCCAGCCGGCCACTCCCAGCCACAGGCCCCCGAACACAAACCACGGCCCTTTTCCCTGGAAGTAAAACTGACCTGCCCGTCATCTGGCTGGCAGATTGCAGGAGCCACTTCCCTCTATCAAACCAGCCCGACTTGGTACTGGTGCCACCTTTATTCTGGGAACCATCCTGCGTATCGTGGATTTTCAGGAGCCAGCCGGCCACTCCCAGCTTCAGGCCCCTGAACACAAACCACGGCCCTTTTCCCTGGCAAAGAAAACTAACCCACCCCGCTTCTGGCTGGCAGATTGCAGAAGCCATTTCCCTCTATAAAACCAGCCCGACTCGGCACTGGTGCCACCTTTCATCTGGGCACCATCCTGTGTATCGTGGATTTTCACTAGCCAGGCGGCCACTCCCAGCCACAGGTCCCCAAACAAACACTACGGCCCTTTTCCCTGGAATTAAAACAGACCTGCCCATCTTCTGGCTGGCACATTGCAGGAACCACTTGGTTCTCTCAAACCAGCCCAACTTGGCACTGGTGCCACCTTTCATCTGGGAACCATCCCGCGTATCGTGGATTTTCAGGAACCAGCCGGCCACTCTCAGCCACAGGCCCCCGAACACAAACCACGGCCCTTTTCCCTGGCAAACAAAACTCACCCGCCCCGCTTCTGGCTGGCAGATTGCAGGAGCCACTTGCCTCTATCAATCCAGCCCGACTTGGCACTGGTGCCACCTTTCATCTGGGAACCATCCTGCGTATCGTGGATTTTCAGGAGCCAGCCGGCCACTCCCAGTCACAGGCCCCCGAACACAAACCACGGCCCTTTTCCCTGGAAGTAAAACTGACCTGCCCATCATCTAGCTGGCACATTGCAGCAGCAACTTGGTAATATCAAACCTGCCCAACTTGGCACTGGTGCCACCTTTCATCTGGGAACCATCCTGCGTATCGTGGATTTTCAGGAGCCAGCCGGCCACTCCCAGCCACAGGCCCCCGAACACAAACCACGGCCCTTTTCCATGGAAGTAAAACTGACCTGCCCGTCATCTGGCTGGCAGATTGCAGGAGCCACTTGCCTCTATCAAACCAGCCCGACTCGGCACTGGTGCCACCTTTCATCTGGGAACCATCCTGCGTATCGTGGATTTTCAGGAGCCAGCCGGCCACTCCCAGCCACAGGCCCCCAAACAAACTACGGCCCTTTTCCCTGGAAGTAAAACTGACCTGCCTGTCATCTGGCTGGCAGATTGCAGGAGCCACTTGCCTCTATCAAACCAGCCCGACTGGGCACTGGTGCCACCTTTCATCTGGGAACCATCCTGCGTATCGTGGATTTTCAGGAGCCAGCCGGCCACTCCCAGCCACAGGCCCCCAAACAAATACTACGGTCCTTTTCCCTGGAATTAAAACTGACCTGTCCACCATCTGGCTGGCAGATTGCAGGACCCACTTCCCTCTATCAAACCAGCCCGACTTGGCACTGGTGCCACCTTTCATCTGGGAACCATCCTGCGTATTGTGGATTTTCAGGAGCCAGCCGGCCACTCCCAGCCACAGGCCCCCAAACACAAACTACGGCCCTTTTCCCTGGAAGTAAAACTGACCTGCCGTCATCTGGCTGGCAGATTGCAGCAGCCACTTGCCTCTATCAATCCAGCCCGACTCGGCACTGGTGCCACCTTTCATCTGGGAACCATCCTGCGTATCGTGGATTTTCAGGAGCCAGCCGGCCACTCCCAGCCACAGGCCCCCGAAACACAAACACGGCCCTTTTCCCTGGAAGTAAAACTGACCTGCCTGTCATCTGGCTGGCAGATTGCAGGAGCCACTTGCCTCTATCAATCCAGCCCGACTCGGCACTGGTGCCACCTTTCATCTGGGAACCATCCTGCGTATCGTGGATTTTCAGGAGCCAGCCGGCCACTCCCAGCCACAGGCCCCGAACACAAACCACGGCCCTTTTCCCTGGAAGTAAAACTGACCTGCCGTCATCGGCTGGCAGATTGCAGGAGCACACTTCCTCTATCAAACCAGCCCGACTTGGCACTGGTGCCACCTTTCATCTGGGAACCATCCTGCGTATCGTGGATTTTCAGGAGCCAGCGGCCACTCCCAGCACAGGCCCCGAAACAAACCACGGCCCTTTTCCCTGGCAAAAAAACTACCGCCCGCTTCTGGCTGGCAGATTGCAGGAGCCATTCCTCATCAAACCAGCCCGACTTGGCACTGGTGCCACTTTCATCTGGGAACCATCCTGCGTATCGTGGATTTTCAGGAGCCAGCCGCCACTCCCAGCCACAGGCCCCCGGACACAAACCACGGCCCTTTTCCCTGGAATGAAAACTGACCTGGCCATCTTCTGGCTGGCAGATTGCAGGAGCCACTTGCCTCTATCAAACCAGCCGACTGGCACTGGTGCCACTTTCATCTGGGAACCATCCTGCGTATCGTGGATTTTCAGGAGCCAGCCGGCCACTCCAGCCACAGGCCCCCGAACACAAACTACGGCCCTTTCCCTGGCAAAGAAAACTCACCGCCCCGCTTCTGGCTGGCAATTGCAGGAGCCACTTGCCTCTATCAAACCAGCCCGACTGGCACTGGTGCCACTTTCATCTGGGAACCATCCTGCGTATGTGGATTTTCAGGAGCCAGCCGGCCACTCCCAGCCACAGGCCCCCAAACAAAAACCACGGCCCTTTTCCCTGGCAAAGAAAACTCACCTGCCCGTCATCTGGCTGGCAGATTGCAGGAGCCACTTGCCTCTATCAATCCAGCCTGACTCGGCACTGGTGCCACCTTTCATCTGGGAACCATCCTGCGTATCGTGGATTTTCAGGAGCCAGCCGGCCACTCCAGCCACAGGCCCCAAACAAATAAACGGCCCTTTTCCCTGGAAGTAAAACTGACCTGCCATCATCTGGCTGGCACATTGCAGCAGCCACTTGGTTATATCAAACCTGCCCAACTTGGCACTGGTGCCACCTTTCATCTGGGAACCATCCTGCGTATCGTGGATTTTCAGGAGCCAGCCGGCCACTCCCAGCCACAGGCCCCCGAACACAAACCACGGCCCTTTTCCCTGGAAGTAAAACTGACCTGCCCGCTTCTGGCTGGCAGATTGCAGGAGCCACTTGCCTCTATCAAACCAGCCCGACTGGCACTGGTGCCACCTTTCATCTGGGAACCATCCTGCGTATCGTGGATTTTCAGGAGCCAGCGGCCACTCCCAGCACAGGCCCCCGAACACAAACCACGGCCCTTTTCCCTGGCAAAAAAACTCACCCGCCCCGCTTCTGGCTGGCAGATTGCAGGAGCCACTTCCTCTATCAAACCAGCCCGACTCGGCACTGGTGCCACTTTCATCTGGGAACCATCCTGCGTATCGTGGATTTTCAGGAGCCAGCAGCCACTCCCAACACAGGCCCCAAACAAAACTACGGCCTTTTCCCTGGAATAAAACTCACCTGCCCGTCATCTGGCTGGCAGATTGCAGGAGCCACTTGCCTCATCAAACCAGCCAGACTGGCACTGGTGCCACCTTTCATCTGGGAACCATCCTGCGTATCGTGGATTTTCAGGAGCCAGCCGGCCCCTCCACAGCCACAGGCCCCCAAACCAAACTACGGCCCTTTTCCCTGGAAGTAAAACTGACCTGCCCGTCATCTGGCTGGCAGATTGCAGGAGCCACTTGCCTCTATCAATCCAGCCCGACTTGGCACTGGTGCCACCTTTCATCTGGGAACCATCCTGCGTATCGTGGATTTTCAGGAGCCAGCCGGCCACTCCCAGCCACAGGCCCCCGAACACAAACCACGGCCCTTTTCCCTGGCAAGAAAACTACCTGCCCCGCTTCTGGCTGGCAGATTGCAGGAGCCACTTGCCTCTATCAAACCAGCCCGACTTGGCACTGGTGCCACCTTTCATCTGGGAACCATCCTGCGTATGTGGATTTTCAGGAGCCAGCCGGCCACTCCCAGCCACAGGCCCCCAAACACAAACCACGGCCCTTTTCCCTGGAAGTAAAACTGACCTGCCCATCTTCTGGTGGCAGATTGCAGGAGCCACTTGCCTCTATCAAACCAGCCCAACTGGCACTGGTGCCACCTTTCATCTGGGAACCATCCTGCGTATCGTGGATTTTCAGGAGCCAGCCGGCCACTCCCAGCCACAGGCCCCCGAACACAAACTACGGCCCTTTTCCCTGGCAAAAAACTGACCTGCCCCGCTTCTGGCTGGCAGATTGCAGGAGCCACTTCCCTCTATCAAACCAGCCCGACTCGGCACTGGTGCCACCTTTCATCTGGGAACCATCCTGCGTATCGTGGATTTTCAGGAGCCAGCCGGCCACTCCCAGCACAGGCCCCCGAACACAAACCACGGCCCTTTTCCTGGCAAAGAAAACTCACCCGCCCCGCTTCTGGCTGGCAGATTTCAGGAGCCACTTCCTCATCAAACCAGCCCGACTCGGCATGGTGCCAGCCTTTCATCTGGGAACCATCCTGCGTATCGTGGATTTTCAGGGCCAGCGCCACTCCAGCACACGGCCCCCAACACAAACCACGGTCCTTTTCCCTGGAAACAAATACTCCCCTCCATCTGGCTGGCAGAATGCAGGAGCACTTTCCTCATCAACCAGCCCGACTGGCACTGGTGCCCGCCTTCATCTGGGAACCATCCTGCGTATCGTGGATTTTCAGGAGCCAGCGCCACTCCCAGACACTAGGTCCCCAAACAAACTACGGTCCTTTTCCTGGAAATAAAACTGACCTGCCCAGTCATTCTGGCTGGCAGATTGCAGGAGCACTTGCCTCTATCAAACCAGCCCGACTCGGCACTGGTGCCACCCTTCATCTGGGAACCATCCTGCTATCGTGGATTTTCAGGAAGCCAGCCGGCACTCCCAGACACAGGCCCCCAAACACAACTACAGGCCTTTTCCTGGAATAAAACTGACCGCCCATCTTCTGGCTGGCAGATTGCAGGAGCCACTTGCCTCATCAAACCAGCCCGACTGGCACTGGTGCCACCTTTCATCTGGAACCATCCTGCGTATCGTGGATTTTCAGGAGCCAGCCGCCACTCCCAGCCACAGGCCCCCGAACACAAACACGGCCCTTTTCCCTGGCAAACAAAACTCACCCGCCCGTCATCTGGCTGGCAGAATTGCAGGAGCCATTTCCTCTATAAACCAGCCCGACTTGGCACTGGTGCCACCTTTCATCTGGGAACCATCCTGCGTATCGTGGATTTTCAGGAGCCAGCGAGCCACTCCCAGACACAGGTCCCCAAACAAATACTACGGTCCTTTTCCCTGGAAGTAAAACTGACCTGCCCGTCATCTGGCTGGCAGATTGCAGGAGCAACTTGGTAATATCAAACCTGCCCAACTTGGCACTGGTGCCACCTTTCATCTGGGAACCATCCTGCGTATCGTGGATTTTCAGGAGCCAGCCGGCCACTCCCAGTCACAGGCCCCCAAACACAAACTACCTCCCTTTTCCCTGGAAGTAAAACTGACCTGTGTCCGGTTTATCTCGGCTGTTTGAGGGGCCTGGAGAGCCCGGAGGTGGCCTTGGGGCACCCGCGTGTCAAAGGACGAGAAGAGGCTTCAGTTCTTCTTTCTGGTTTTATGTTTATTAATTGTTTATCTAAAAGATGTTCTTTCAGCCCAACAGAGATCTGCTCAGCAGTCAGCCATGGGCACACTGCCTCTCCCTCCGGGGCAGGCACCTATCTTTATACCCTTTGCTACGTATACAATATTTATCATTTTTCCCCAATACCATCTATTGTTATAACTCGGTGTACTCTTAGTAATAACCAATAGAAAGGTGCCACCGTGGCCAAAGAAGATGGAGGAGAGGAGGAAGAAGGAGGAGGACAGGACACACCCCAATTCCTCCATCTTACTCCTCTAAACCCCCCTGTACATAAATCTTAAACCTTGTGTCTCACCCTCTAATTAACTAATCTTTCCACCCTTCACCCCGGTGAGGCCCTGTGACGCCCTCATCCTTGTCGTCTCCTGTGTAGGGTTAAAGTCCAGCTACCAGACACTTCTGGCAACATTCCAGGAGTCCTGAGACCCCTAAGCTGGTCTCAGAGGCTCAGCATCTCAGGACTGAAATCTTGAGATCCGACATCTCCCCCTTCTGTTTGCCCCAAGAAATCCTCTTTTACAATCCAATTCATGGCATCTGGGACGACATGGATGAGGACTAGAAAAGCTATTACAATATAAAATCCTAAACTATTAAAACATAAAATCCTACCCTTAAAATTCCTCTCCAAATGGGAGAAATGTCAAAGAAATCTGCCCTTAAAATTCCTCTCCAAATGGGAGAAATGTCAAAATCCTACCCTTAAAATTCTTCTCCAAATGGGAGAAATGTCAAAGAAATCTACCAGCTGATCAATATATGATCCTTTGTCAGTTTCCCCTGTGATGGGTAAATTTACTCTATTGCCTATTGCAATTCAAGATTCCAAGGAGAAAACCTCCCAGTCTTTCGTTCTTATACAGAAATATTCAAGACCCCAAAGGGAAAACCCCCCCCAGAGTCTTTCGTTTCTCTTGTTTCTCTTCTGAGTTGTCCTTTGCAGTCTGGGTCCCGACTTTTGTCTGAGTATTCGTTTCTTCTTATATCTTGTTGAGGAAAATCGCTGGATAGTTGCAGACTTGTTACGAAATGATGTTGTAGCTCTGCTGAACCGATCTGGCATGTCGTGCACTCAGGGGTTACCTAGTTTTTGATTCAACTGACAATAGGGTTAGAAAACACACAAGCCTCCCCAGGAGGGGAGAGGCTTAGGACCCCGAGGGTTTTTACCAAAGGCACCAAGTCTGGAGAGGGCCCCTCCTCGCCTGAGACGTCACCGGGGGTCTGGCCCGCCCCCGCCCGCGCTCGGCGCATGCGTGCTTTCCGAGCCGCCCTGTGTCTCTCCCGAGGTAATTTTTTCTTCTCCCTTTTTCTTCCGCCTCTGAATTTTCCCCCTCGGTCTGCCCCTGACTGTCTCCTCCTCCTCCGACGCTGTGTGTGTGTGTGGCCTTTCGTCAGCGTGTGCGGCCGTCCCGCCGGCACCCGCGCTCTGCCGCGACTCGCACCGGGTTTTTTTGCGTCACAACCGCGCGCCCCTGCGTCTCCCTGACCGCCTTTCTGGGATTGCGCAATTTCCCCCATGCCGCTGCCCATGTCGGACGCCCCGGCTGCGCTGGCATGTGACTTCTGCCCCGGGTTCTTGCGAGTTTTGCCTGCCGCGCGCGTTTCTGCTACCTTGCCGGCCCCCGGGGCCGCTGCACCCCCCGGCCCTGAGCTTAGCAAAGCCGTATCTGAACACGCCTTCTCTGTTTTTTCTTCACCCGCGCTCCCCGCCTGCTCCGCCGCCGCGAAAAAGCGCCTCCCCTGATCCCTTTTTCTTCCCCCCCCTGCTCTCCCCCCTCGGTCCTGAGTCCTCCATGCTCTTTGGGCTTTCTGGACGCTTTTTGGGAGTTTCTCAGGGTTTCTGGGTTTTGGGACCGGGTGTTTTAATAATATTTTTTGCTCTTTTTTCTCCAAGGGCATTTTTCTTCTCGGCCTTTTAAGGCCAGAGCTAATTTTTTCTTTCCTGGAGCCTTGCTCCTCCCTCTCTCTTTCAGAGAGTCCCCCCCCCGGACGTCTGGTGCGTCTCGGGGGTCTACCTTCCTGGCCTTTTAAGGCCAGAGCTAATTTTTTCCGGAGTCTTGCATTGCTCCCCCCTCTTTTGAGGGCCCCCCCCCGGACGTTTGGTGCGTCTCGGGGTGTTCCTTCCTGGCCTTTTAAGGCCAGAGCTAATTAATTTTTGTATGTTTGTGTCACACCTTATAAGGTGGACAAAATTTCCCGTTGTTCCTGGGAAGGTGTGCCTCCCATGTTCTTATTTTTTCAGGCTTTCTTACCAAATCTGTCGTTCAGAGCAGTCTGGACGTCTCGGTCTGTCCAGCAGATCACGAGAGGTGGACCCAGGGCGCCTTCTGGTTCCAGTCCGGGCTGTTCTGCTACGAATTCTCTTCGGCAGAAACTGAGAGGTGGAATTCTCAGTGACTGCTGGTTTTTTTTTTGCAGTCTCTGCTGGCTTTTTTTTCTCTTCTTCTCTCTTTTTCTTCAGGGCTTTGAAGGTGGTGGTGGCCCCCCCGAAAGGTTGTGGTGGTCAGAGCTCACCCAGTGGAAGCCAAATGTCCGGTTTTTCTTCCTCCGAAAGGTTGTGGTGATTCTTGTCCGCCCAGGGAACGCCAAGTCTGGGTTTAACTCGGCTGTTTGAGGGGCCTGGAGAGCCCGGAGGTGGCCTTGGGGCACCCGCGTGTCAAAGGACGAGAAGAGGCTTCAGTTCTTCTTTCTGGTTTTATGTTTATTAATTGTTTATCTAAAAGATGTTCTTTCAGCCCAACAGAGATCTGCTCAGCAGTCAGCCATGGGCACACTGCCTCTCCCTCCGGGGCAGGCACCTATCTTTATACCCTTTGCTACGTATACAATATTTATCATTTTTCCCCAATACCATCTATTGTTATAACTCGGTGTACTCTTAGTAATAACCAATAGAAAGGTGCCACCGTGGCCAAAGAAGATGGAGGAGAGGAGGAAGAAGGAGGAGGACAGGACACACCCCAATTCCTCCATCTTACTCCTCTAAACCCCCCTGTACATAAATCTTAAACCTTGTGTCTCACCCTCTAATTAACTAATCTTTCCACCCTTCACCCCGGTGAGGCCCTGTGACGCCCTCATCCTTGTCGTCTCCTGTGTAGGGTTAAAGTCCAGCTACCAGACACTTCTGGCAACATTCCAGGAGTCCCGAGACCCCTAAGCTGGTCTCAGAGGCTCAGCATCTCAGGACTGAAATCTTGAGATCCGACAGACCTGCCCGTCATCTGGTTGGCAGATTGCAGGAGCCACTTGCCTCTATCAAACCAGCCCGACTGGGCACTGGTGCCACCTTTCATCTGGGAACCATCCTGCGTATCGTGGATTTTCTGGTGCCAGCCGGCCACTCCCAGCCACAGGCCCCCAAACAAAAACTATGGCCCTTTTCCCTGGAAGTAAAACTGACCTGCCTGTCATCTGGCTGGCAGAATGCAGGAGCCACTTGCCTCTATCAATCCAGCCCGACTCGGCACTGGTGCCACCTTTCATCTGGGCACCATCCTGCGTATCGTAGATTTTCAGGAGCCAGCCGGCCACTCCCAGCCACAGGCCCCCGAACACAAACTACGGCCCTTTTCCCTGGAAGTAAAACTGACCTGCCCATCATCTGGCTGGCAGATTGCAGGAGCCACTTGCCTCTATCAATCCAGCCCGACTCGGCACTGGTGCCACCTTTCATCTGGGAACCATCCTGCGTATCGTGGATTTTCAGGAACCAGCCGGCCACTCCCAGCCACAGGCCCCGAACACAAACCACGGCCCTTTCCCTGGCAAACAAAACTCACCCGCCCCGCTTCTGGCTGACAAATTGCAGGAGCCACTTGCCTCTATCAATCCAGCCCGACTTGGCACTGGTGCCACCTTTCATCTGGGAACCATCCTGCGTATCGTGGATTTTCGGGAGCCAGCCGGCCACTCCCAGCCACAGGCCCCCGAACACAAACCACGGCCCTTTTCCCTGGCAAAGAAAACTCACCCGCCCCGCTTCTGGCTGGCAGATTCCAGGACACACTTCCCTCTGTCAAACCAGCCCGACTCGGTACTGGTGCCACCTTTCATCTGGGAACCATCCTGCATATCGTGGATTTTCAGGAGCCAGCCGGCCACTCCCAGACACAGGCCCCCGAACACAAACCACGGCCCTTTTCCCTGGCAAACAAAACTCACCCGCCCCGCTTCTGGCTGGCAGAATGCAGGAGCCACTTTCCTCAATCAAACCAGCCCGACTTGGCACTGGTGCCAGCTTTCATCTGGGAACCATCCTGCGTATCGTGGATTTTCAGGAGCCAGACAGCCACTCCCACACACTGGTCCCCAAACAAATACTACGGTCCTTTTCCCTGGAAGTAAAACTGACCTGCCCGTCATCTGGCTGGCAGACTGCAGGAGTCATTTGCCTCTATCAATCCAGCCCGACTCAGCACTGGTGCCACCCTTCATCTGGGAACCATCCTGCGTATCGTGGATTTTCAGGAGCCAGCCGGACACTCCCAGACACAGGTCCCCAAACAAATACTACAGTCCTTTTCCTTGGAAGTAAAACTGACCTGCCCATCTTCTGGCTGGCAGATTGCAGGAGCCACTTGCCTCTATCAAACCAGCCCGACTCGGCACTGGTGCCACCTTTCATCTGGGAACCATCCTGCGTATCGTGGATTTTCAGGAACCAGCCGGCCACTCCCAGCCACAGGCCCCCGAACACAAACCACGGCCCTTTTCCCTGGCAAACAAAACTCACCCGCCCCGCTTCTGGCTGACAAATTGCAGGAGCCACTTGCCTCTATCAATCCAGCCTGACTTCGCACTGGTGCCACCTTTCATCTGGGAACCATCCTGCGTATCGTGGATTTTCAGGAGCCAGCCGGCCACTCCCAGCCACAGGCCCCCGAACACAAACCACGGCCCTTTTCCCTGGCAAACAAAACTCACCCGCCCCGCTTCTGGCTGGCAGAATGCAGGAGCCACTTTCCTCAATCAAACCAGCCCGACTTGGCACTGGTGCCAGCTTTCATCTGGGAACCATCCTGCGTATCGTGGATTTTCAGGAGCCAGACAGCCACTCCCACACACTGGTCCCCAAACAAATACTACGGTCCTTTTCCCTGGAAGTAAAACTGACCTGCCCGTCATCTGGCTGGCAGATTGCAGGAGTCATTTGCCTCTATCAATCCAGCCCGACTCGGCACTGGTGCCACCCTTCATCTGGGAACCATCCTGCGTATCGTGGATTTTCAGGAGCCAGCCGGACACTCCCAGACACAGGTCCCCAAACAAATACTACAGTCCTTTTCCTTGGAAGTAAAACTGACCTGCCTGTCATCTGGCTGGCAGAATGCAGGAGCCACTTGCCTCTATCAATCCAGCCCGACTCGGCACTGGTGCCATCTTTCATCTGGGCACCATCCTGCCTATCGTGGATTTTCAGGAGCCAGCCGGCCACTCCCAGCCACAGGCCCCCAAACACAAACTACGGCCCCTTTCCCTGGAAGTAAAACTGACTTGCCCATCTTCTGGCTGGCAGATTGCAGGAACCACTTGGCTCTCTCAAACCAGCCCAACTTGGCACTGGTGCCACCTTTCATCTGGGAACCATCCTGCGTATCGTGGATTTTCAGGAGCCAGCCGGCCACTCCCAGCCACAGGCCCCCGAACACAAACCACGGCCCTTTTCCCTGGCAAACAAAACTCACCCGCCCCGCTTCTGGCTGGCAGATTGCAGGAGCCACTTGGCTCTATCAAACCAGCGCGACTTGGCACTGGTGCCACATTTCATCTGGGAACCATCCTGCGTATCGTGGATTTTCAGGAACCAGCCGGCCACTCCCAGCCACAGGCCCCCAAACACAAACTACGGCCCTTTTCCCTGGCAAACAAAACTCACCTGCCCCGCTTCTGGCTGGCAGATTGCAGGAGCCACTTCCCCATATCAAACCAGCCCGACTCGGCACTGGTGCCACCTTTCATCTGGGAACCATCCTGCGTATTGTGGATTTTCAGGAGCCAGCCGGCCACGCCCAGCCACAGGCCCCCAAACAAAAACTACGGCCCTTTTCTCTGGAAGTAAAACTGACCTGCCTGTCATCTGGCTGGCAGATTGCAGGAGCCACTTGCCTCTATCAATCCAGCCAGACTCGGCACTGGTGCCACCTTTCATCTGGGAACCATCCTGCGTATCGTGGATTTTCAGGAGCCTGCCGGCCACTCCCAGCCGCAAGTCCCCAAAAAGAATATACGGCGCTTTTCCCTGGAAGTAAAACTGACCTGCTCATCATCTGGCTGGCACATTGCAACAGCCACTTGGTAATATCAATCCTGTCCAACTTGGCACTGGTGCCACCTTTCATCTGGGAACCATCCTGCGTATCGTGGATTTTCAGGAGCCAGCCGGCCACTCCCAGCCACAGGCCCCCGAACACAAACCACGGCCCTTTTCCCTGGCAAAGAAAACTCACCCGCCCGCTTCTGGCTGGCAGATTGCAGGAGACACTTCCCTCTATCAAAGCAGCCCGACTCGGTACTGGTGCCACCTTTCATCTGGGAACCATCCTGCGTATCGTGGATTTTCAGGAGCCAGCCGGCCACTCCCAGCCACAGGCCCCCGAACACAAACCACAGCCCTTTTCCCTGGCAAAGAAAACTCACCCGCCCCGCTTCTGGCTGGCAGATTGCAGGAGACACTTGCCTCTATCAAATCAGCCCGACTTGGCACTGGTGCCAGCTTTCATCTGGGAACCATCCTGCGCATCGTGGATTTTCAGGAGCCAGCCGTCCACTCCCAGCCAAAGGCCCCCGAACACAAACCACGGCCCTTTTCCCTGGAAGTAAAACTGACCTGCCTGTCATCTGGCTGGCAGAATGCAGGAGCCACTTGCCTCTATCAATCCAGCCCGACTCGGCACTGGTGCCATCTTTCATCTGGGCACCATCCTGCGTATCGTGGATTTTCAGGAGCCAGCCGGCCACTCCCAGCCACAGGCCCCCGAACACAAACCACGGCCCTTTTCCCTGGCAGTAAAACTGACCTGCCCGTCATCTCGCTGGCAGATTGCAGAAGCCATTTCCCTCTATAAAACCAGCCCGACTCGGCACTGGTGCCACCTTTCATCTGGGCACCATCCTGTGTATCGTGGATTTTCACTAGCCAGGCGGCCACTCCCAGCCACAGGTCCCCAAACAAACACTACGACCCTTTTCCCTGGAATTAAAACAGACCTGCCCATCTTCTGGCTGGCACATTGCAGGACCCACTTCCCTATATCAAACCAGCCCGACATGGCACTGGTGCCACCTTTCATCTGGGAACCATCCTGCGTATCGTGGATTTTCAGGAGCCAGCTGGCCACTCCCAGCCACAGGCCCCCAAACAAAAACTACGGCCCCTTTCCGTGGAAGTAAAACTGACTTGCCCATCTTCTGCCTGGCAGATTGCAGGAACCACTTGGTTCTCTCAAACCAGCCCGACTTGGCACTGGTGCCACCTTTCATCTGGGAACCATCCCGCGTATCGTGGATTTTCAGGAACCAGCCGGCCACTCTCAGCCACAGGCCCCCGAACACAAACCACGGCCCTTTTCCCTGGCAAACAAAACTCACCCGCCCCGTTTCTGGCTGGCAGATTGCAGGAGCCACTTGCCTCTATCAAACCAGCCCGACTCGGCACTGGTGCCACCTTTCATCTGGGAACCATCCTGCGTATCGTGGATTTTCAGGAGCCAGCCGGCCACTCCCAGCCACAGGCCCCGAAACGCAAACCACCGCCCTTTTCCCTGGCAAAGAAAACTCACCCACCCTGCTTCTGGCTGGCAGATTGCAGGAGCCACTTCCCTCTATCAAACCAGCCCGCCTTGGCACTGGTGCCACCTTTCATCTGGGAACCATCCTGCGTATCGTGGATTTTCAGGAGCCAGTCGGCCACTCCCAGTCACAGGCCCCCGAACAGAAACCACGGCCCTTTTCCCTGGCAAACAAAACTAACCAACCCCGCTTCTGGCTGGAAGATTGCAGGAGGCACTTGACTCTATCAAACCAGCCCGACTCGACACTGGTGCCACATTTCATCTGGGAACCATTCTATGTATCGTGGATTTTCAGGAGCCAGCCGGCCACTCCCAGCCACAGGCCCCCAAACACAAACTACGGCCCCTTTCCCTGGAATTAAAACTGACCTGCCCATCTGCTGGCTGGCAGATTGCAGGAACCACTTGGCTCTCTCAAACCAGCCCAACTTGGCACTGGTGCCACCTTTCATCTTGGAACCATCCTGCGTATCGTGGATTTTCAGGAGCCAGCCGGCCACTCCCAGCCACAGGCAACCGAACACAAACCACGGCCCTTTTCCCTGGCAAACCAAACTCACCCGCCCCGCTTCTGGCTGGCAGATTGCAGGAGCCACTTCCCTCTATCAAACCAGCCTGACTCGGCACTGGTGCCACCTTTCATCTGGGAACCACCCTGTGCATCGTGGATTTTCAGGAGCCAGGAGGCCACTCCCAGCCACAGGTCTCCAAACAAATACTACGGCCCTTTTCCCTGGAAGTAAAACTGACCTGCCTGTCATCTGGCTGGCAGATTGCAGGAGCCACTTGCCTCTATCAATCCAGCCCGACTTGGTACTGGTGCCACCTTTCATCTGGGCACCATCCTGCGTATCGTGGATTTTCAGGAACCAGCCGGCCACTCCCAGCCACAGGCCCCCGAACACAAACCACGGCCCTTTTCCCTGGAAGTAAAACTGACCTGCCCATAATCTGGCTGGCAGATTGCAGGAGACACTTGCCTCTATCAATCCAGCCCGACTCGGCACTGGTGCCACCTTTCATCTGGGAACCATCCTGCGTATCGTGGATTTTCAGGAGCCAGCCGGCCACCCCAGCCACAGGCCCCCGAACACAAACCACGGCCCTTTTCCCTGGCAAAGAAAACTCACCCGCCCCGCTTCTGGCTGGCAGATTGCAGGAGACACTTCCCTCTATCAAACCAGCCCGACTCGGTACTGGTGCCACCTTTCATCTGGGAACCATCCTGCGTATCGTGGATTTTCAGGAGCCAGCCGGCCACTCCCAGACACAGGCCCCCGAACACAAACCACGGCCCTTTTCCCTGGCAAACAAAACTCACCCGCCCCGCTTCTGGCTGGCAGAATGCAGGAGCCACTTTCCTCAATCAAACCAGCCCGACTTGGCACTGGTGCCAGCTTTCATCTGGGAACCATCCTGCGTATCGTGGATTTTAGGAGCCAGACAGCCACTCCCACACACAGGTCCCCAAACAAATACTACAGTCCTTTTCCTTGGAAGTAAAACTGACCTGCCCATCTTCTGGCTGGCAGATTGCAGGAGCCACTTCCCTATATCAAACCAGCCCGACTCGGCACTGGTGCCAGCTTTCATCTGGGAACCATCCTGCGTATTGTGGATTTTCAGGAGCCAGCCGGCCACTCCCAGCCACAGGCCCCCAAACAAAAACTACGGCCCTTTTCTCTGGAAGTAAAACTGACCTGCCCGTCATCTGGCTGGCAGATTGCAGGAGCCACTTGCCTCTATCAATCCAGCCAGACTCGGCACTGGTGCCACCTTTCATCTGGGAACCATCCTGCGTATCGTGGATTTTCAGGAGCCTGCCGGCCACTCCCAGCCGCAAGTCCCCAAAAAGAATCTACGGCGCTTTTCCCTGGAAGTAAAACTGACCTGCTCATCATCTGGCTGGCACATTGCAGCAGCCACTTGGTAATATCAATCCTGTCCAACTTGGCACTGGTGCCACCTTTCATCTGGGAACCATCCTGCGTATCGTGGATTTTCAGGAGCCAGCCGGCCACTCCCAGACACAGGCCCCCGAACACAAACCACGGCCCTTTTCCCTGGCAAACAAAACTCACCCGCCCCGCTTCTGGCTGGCAGATTGCAGGAGACACTTCCCTCTATCAAACCAGCCC
>NW_026993036.1:0-21487 GCF_028769735.1 Zonotrichia leucophrys gambelii
CCCAAAATATCCCTGAAAATATCCCTGAAATATCATCAAAATATCCCCAAAATATCCCTGAAAATACCCAAAAAATATCCCCCAAAATGCCCCAAACCCTGCAGGGAACCGCCGGCCCTGCACGAGGAGCACGACGAGCTCTGAGCCCCAAAATCCCCTGAAATCACCCCAAAATAGCCCTGAAAATATCCCCGAAATGTCCTGAAAATACCCTGTAAAAATCAAAAAAATATCCCTGAATTTATTCCCCAAAATGCCCCAAACCCTGCAGGGAACCGCCGGCCCTGCACGAGGAGCACGACGAGCTCTGAGCCCCAAAATGGCCCAAATTCACCCCAAAATATCCCTGAAATATCCCTGAAAATACCCAAAAAATATCCCCAAAATATCCCTGAAATATCAAAAAAATATCCCTGAAATATCAAAATATCCCTGAAAATATCGCAGAAATATCAAAAAAATATCCCTAAAATATCCCTGAAAATACCCAAAAAATATCCCCAAAAAATCCCCAAAATCCCCCAAAAATTCCTCTGAAAATCTCTGAAAATTCCCCCAAAAATATCCCAAAAAATGCCCCAGAAAAACATTCCAACCCCCCCAAAAAACCCCAAATCCCCCCCAAAAAAACCCAAAATCTCCCCCAAAAAACCCCAAAATCCCCCCCAAAAAACCCAAAATCTCCCCCAAAAAAACCCCAAAATTCCCCCAAAAAACCCCAAAATCTCCCTCGTGCCTCAGTTTCCCCAGGGGGTTTCCCTGCCTCAGTTTCCCTTCTCTGGGATCCCAAATTTTGGGGGATTTTCCCCAAATTTTAGGTTTTATTTCCACTGAATTCTGGGGAATTTTCTCTGAATTTTGGGCAGATTTTACCTGAATTTTGGTTTTTTTCCCCACTGAATTTTGGGTGATTTTCTCCTGAATTTTTGGAACTTTCCCCCCAAATTTTGGTGTTTTTTTTTCCATTGAATTTTGGGGCATTTTCTCCTGAATTTTGGGGGATTTTCCCCAAATTTTGGGGGATTTTTTCCACATTTTAGGGGGATTTTCCCCTGAATTTTGAGGGATTTTTCTCTAAATTTTGGGGATTTTTCCACTCAATTTTTGGGAATTTCCACTGAATTTTAGGGGATTTTTTTTCCTGAATTTTGGGGTTTTTTCCACTGATTTTTGGGAGATTTTCTCCTGAATTTTGGGGAATATTTTTCCCTGAATTTTGTGGGATTTTCCCCAAATTTTGGGGGAATTTTTCAAAATTTTAGGATGATTTTCCCCTGAATTTTGAGAGATTTTTCTCTAAATTTTGGGGATTTTTCCACTCAATTTTTGGGAATTTCCACTGAATTTTAGGGGATTTTTTTCCTGAATTTTGTTTTTTTTTTCACTGATTTTTGGGAGATTTTCTCCTGAATTTTGGGGAATATTTTCCCCTGAATTTTGTGGCATTTTCCCCAAATTTTGGGGGAATTTTTCAAAATTTTAGGATGATTTTCCCCTGAATTTTGAGGGATTTTTCTCTAAATTTTGGGGATTTTTCCATTGAATTTTTGTGAATTTCCCCTGAATTTTGGGGAATTTTTGCCTGAATTTTGAGGGGTTTTTTTCCCTGAATTTTGGGGGATTTTCTTCTGAATTTTGGGGTTTTTTGCACTGAATTTTGGAGATTTTTTCCTGAATTTTGGGGGTTTTCCTACTGAATTTTGGGGGATTTTCCCCAAATTTTGGGGTTTTTTTCTGCCTCAGTTTCCCTCTCCCCCAGGGACCATCCCAAACTCCCAAATTCTGGAATTTCAAGATGGGGAATGACCCAAAATTCCCTCAAAAAAAACACCCGGAAAGGGGGGAAAAATCCTCAAACTGGGGTTAAAAATAAAAATAAAAACTTTAAAAATAAAAATGAAAATTTTCTTTGGGAATAAAAGGGGAAAAAAACCAAACTGGGATAAATAAAAATAAAAACTTTCTTCGGGAATAAAAGGGGAATAAAAAAACCCAAATTTGGGCTTAAAAATCAAAACTTTATTTGGGAATAAAAGGGAAGGAAAAAAAGACAAAAACCAGGATTAAAAATAAAAATAGAAACTTTATTTGGGTATAAAAACCCCAAATTTTGGGGATTTTGGGGTTGGAGTTCGTCGAGGGCGTCGCTGTTGTTCCGGGATTGGGAATTCCGGGATTTCTGTGGGAATTTTTCCCAAAAAATCCCAAATTTTGGGGATATTTTTGGGGGAGCTCTGGGTGTTGTGCTGGGTTGGGAATTCTGGGATTTCTGTGG
This sequence comes from Zonotrichia leucophrys gambelii, assembly GCF_028769735.1. Classification (NCBI taxonomy): domain Eukaryota; kingdom Metazoa; phylum Chordata; class Aves; order Passeriformes; family Passerellidae; genus Zonotrichia; species Zonotrichia leucophrys. The sequence continues at coordinate 2,276 of NW_026993036.1, forward strand.
GAATTTTTCCCAAAAAATCCCAAATTTTGGGGATATTTTTGGGGGGGCTCTGGGTGTTGTGCTGGGGTTGGGAATTCTGGGATTCTCATGGGAATTTTTCTCCAAAAAATCCCAAATTTCAAGGCACTCGAGGGATGGGAATTCTGGAATTCCTGAGGGAATTTTTACCCCAAAAATCCCAAATTTTGGGGATATTTTTGGGGGCTCCTGATGTCCTGCCAGGGATGGAAATTCCGGGATTCCCACAGGAATTTTTTCCCCAAAAATCCCAAATTTCGAGGGGCTCCGGGGATGGGAATTCCGGGATTCTCATGGGAATTTTTCCCAAAAAATCCCAAATTTTGGGGATATTTTTGGGGGCTCCTTATGTCCTGCCAGGGATGGGAATTCTGGGATTCCTGTGGGAATTTTCCCCCAAAAGTCCCAAATTTCGAGGGGCTCTGGGGTTGGGAATTCTGGGATTCTCACAGGAATTTTTCCCCAAAAATCCCAAATTTTGGGGATATTTTTGGGGGCTCCTGATGTCCTGCCAGGGATGGGAATTCTGGGATTCCCACAGGAATTTTTCCCCAAAAATCCCAAATTTTGGGGATATTTTCGGGGGCTCCTGATGTCCTGCCAGGGATGGAAATTCTGGGATTCCCACAGGAATTTTTCCCCAAAAGTCCCAAATTTCAAGGGGCTCCAGGGATGGGAATTCCGGGATTCCCGCAGGAATTCTTCCCCCAAAAATCCCAAATTTTGGGGATATTTTTGGGGGGCTCCTGATGTCCTGACAGAGATGGAAATTCCGGGATTCCCACAGGAATTTTTTCCCCAAAAATCCCAAATTTCGAGGGGCTCCAGGGATGGGAATTCCGGGATTCCTGCAGGAATTTTTCCCCAAAAATCCCAAATTTCGAGGGGCTCCAGGGTTGGGAATTCCGGGATTCCCACAGGAATTCTTCCCCAAAAATCCCAAATTTTGGGGATATTTTTTGGGGGGCTCTGTGTGGTCCTGCAGGGATGGGAATTCCAGGATTCCCACAGGAATTTTTTCCCCAAAAATCCGAAATTTCGAGGGGCTCCAGGGATGGGAATTCTGGGATTCCCACAGGAATTTTTCCCCAAAAAATCCCAAATTTTGGGGTCAGAGCTCGTCGCGGGCATCGCTGTCGTGCCGGGGTTGGGAATTCTGAGATTCCCACGGGAATTCCTCCTCATCCTCATCCCAGATTTGGGGTTTCTGCGGGAGTTGGGAATTCCGGGATTCCCTCGGGAATTCCTCCCCATCCTCATCCTGATCCCGAATTTGGGGTTTCTCCGGGGGGCTCTGGGGATGGGAATTCTGGGATTCCCGTGGGAATTCTTCCCCAAAAATCCCAAATTTTGGGGATATTTTGGGGGTCTCTGGGTGTCCTGCCAGGGATGGAAATTTTGGGATTCCCACAGGAATTCTTCCCCAAAAATCCCAAATTTCGAGGGGCTCCAGGGATGGGAATTCTGGGATTCCCACAGGAATTTTTTCCCCAAAAATCCCAAATTTCGAGGGGCTCCAGGGTTGGGAATTCTGGGATTCCTGCAGGAATTTTTCCCCAAAAATCCCAAATTTTGGGGATATTTTTGGGGGCTCCTGATGTCCTGCCAGGGATGGAAATTCTGGGATTCCCACAGGAATTCTTCCCCAAAAATCCCAAATTTCGAGGGGCTCCGGGGATGGGAATTCTGGGATTCCTGCAGGAATTTTTCCCCAAAAATCCCAAATTTTGGGGATTTTGGGGTCAGAGCTCGTCGCGGGCGTCGCTGTCGTGCCGGGGTTGGGAATTCTGAGATTCCCACGGAAATTCCTCCTCATCCTCATCCCAGATTTGGGGTTTTTCCGGGAGTTGGGAATTCCGGGATTCCCTCGGGAATTCCTCCCCATCCTCATCCTCATCCTCCCGAATTTGGGGTTTCTCCGGGGGGCTCTGGGGTTGGGAATTCTGGGATTCTCATGGGGATTTTTTCCCCAAAAATCCCAAATTTTGGGGATATTTTTGGGGGCTCCTGATGTCCTGCCAGGGATGGAAATTCTGGGATTCCCACAGGAATTTTTCCCCAAAAATCCCAAATTTCGAGGGGCTCTGGGGTTGGGAATTGCGGGATTCCCATGGGAATTTTTCCCCAAAATCTCAAATTTTGGGGATATTTTTGGGGGCTCCTGATGTCCTGACAGAGATGGAAATTCTGGGATTCCCACAGGAATTTTTCCCCAAAAATCCCAAATTTCGAGGGGCTCCAGGGATGGAAATTCCGGGATTCCCACAGGAATTCTTCCCCAAAAAATCCCAAATTTTGGGGATATTTTTGGGGGCTCCTGATGTCCTGCCAGGGATGGGAATTCTGGGATTCCCACAGGAATTTTTCCCCAAAAATCCCAAATTTCGAGGGGCTCCAGGGATGGGAATTCTGGGATTCCCATGGGAATTTTTCCCCAAAAATCCCAAATTTTGGGGGGATATTTTTGGGGGCTCCTGATGTCTTGACAGAGATGGAAATTCCAGGATTCCCAAAGGAATTTTTTCCCCAAAAATCCCAAATTTCGAGGGGCTCCGGGGATGGGAATTCTGGGATTCCTGCAGGAATTTTTCCCCAAAAATCCCAAATTTTGAGGGGCTCCAGGGATGGGAATTCTGGGATTCCCATGGGAATTTTTCCCCATAAATCCCAAATTTCGAGGGGCTCCAGGGTTGGGAATTCTGGGATTCCTGCAGGAATTTTTCCCCAAAAATCCCAAATTTTGGGGATTTTGGGGTCAGAGCTCGTCGCGGGCGTCGCTGTCGTGCCGGGGTTGGGAATTCTGAGATTCCCACGGGAATTCCTCCTCATCCTCATCCCAGATTTGGGGTTTCTGCGGGAGTTGGGAATTCCGGGATTCCCTCGGGAATTCCTCCCCATCCTCATCCTCATCCTCTGGAATTTGGGGTTTCTCCGGGGGGCTCTGGGGTTGGGAATTCTGGGATTCTCATGGGAATTTTTCCCCAAAATCCCAACTTTTGGGGATATTTTTGGGGGTCTCTGGGTGTCCTGCCAGGGATGGAAATTCTGGGATTCCCACAGGAATTTTTCCCCAAAAATCCTAAATTTTGAGGGGCTCCAGGGTTGGGAATTGCGGGATTCCCATGGGAATTTTTTTCCCCAAAAACCCCAAATTTTGAGAGGCTCCAGGGATGGGAATTCCGGGATTCCCATGGGAATTTTTCCCCAAAAACCCCAAATTTTGAGAGGTTCCGGGGATGGAAATTCCGGGCTTCCCACAGGAATTCTCCCCCAAAAACCCCAAATTTTGGGGTCAGAGCTCGTCGCGGGCGTCGCTGTCGTGCCGGGGTTGGGAATTCTGAGATTCCCACGGGAATTCCTCCTCATCCTCATCCCAGATTTGGGGTTTCTGCGGGAGTTGGGAATTCTGGGATTCCCTCGGGAATTCCTCCCCATCCTCATCCTCATCCTCATCCTCATCCCGAATTTGGGATTTCTCTGGGAAGCTCTGGGGTTGGGAATTCTGGGATTCCCACAGGAATTTTTCCCCAAAAATCCCAAATTTTGGGGATATTTTTGGGGGTCTCTGGGTGTCCTGCCAGGGATGGGAATTCCAGGATTCCCACAGGAATTTTTCCCCAAAAATCCCAAATTTCGAGGGGCTCCAGGGATGGGAATTCTGGGATTCTCATGGGAATTTTTCCCCAAAAATCCCAAATTTTGGGGATATTTTTGGGTGTCTCTGGGTGTCCTGCCAGGGATGGAAATTCCGGGATTCCCACAGGAATTTTTCCCCAAAAATCCCAAATTTTGGGGATATTTTTGGGGGCTCCTGATGTCCTGCCAGGGATGGAAATCCTGGGATTCCCATGGGAATTTTTCCCCATAAATCCCAAATTTCGAGGGGCTCCAGGGATGGAAATTCCGGGATTCCCACAGGAATTCTTCCCCAAAAATCCCAAATTTTGAGAGGCTCCATGAATGGAATTTCTGGGATTCCCATGGGAATTCAATTTCCCCGTTATCCCAAATTTTGGGGATTTTGGGCTCAGAGCTCGTCGCGGGCGTCGCTGTCGTGCCGGGGTTGGGAATTCTGAGATTCCCACGGGAATTCCTCCTCATCCTCATCCCAGATTTGGGGTTTCTGCGGGAGTTGGGAATTCCGGGATTCCCTCGGGAATTCCTCCCCATCCTCATCCTCATCCTCCCGAATTTGGGGTTTCTCCGGGGGGCTCTGGGGTTGGGAATTCTGGGATTCTCATGGGAATTTTTCCCCAAAAATCCCAAATTTTGGGGATATTTTTGGGGGTCTCTGGGTGTCCTGCCAGGGATGGGAATTCTGGGATTCCCACAGGAATTTTTCCCCAAAAATCCCAAATTTTGGGGATATTTTTGGGGGTCTCTGGGTGTCCTGCCAGGGTTGGGAATTCCGGGATTCCCACAGGAATTCTTCCCCAAAAATCCCAAATTTCGAGGGGCTCCGGGGATGGGAATTCCGGGATTCCCATGGGAATTTTTCCCCAAAAATCCCAAATTTTGGGGGGATATTTTTGGGGGCTCCTGATGTCCTGACAGAGATGGAAATTCCGGGATTCCCACAGGAATTTTTCCCCAAAAATCCCAAATTTTGGGGATTTTGGGGTCAGAGCTCGTCGCGGGCGTCGCTGTCGTGCCGGGGTTGGGAATTCTGAGATTCCCACGGGAATTCCTCCTCATCCTCATCCCAGATTTGGGGTTTCTGCGGGAGTTGGGAATTCCGGGATTCCCTGGGGAATTCCTCCCCATCCTCATCCTCATCCTCCTGAATTTGGGGTTTCTCCAGGGGGCTCTGGGGTTGGGAATTCTGGGATTCTCATGGGGATTTTTCCCAAAAATCCCAAATTTTGGGGATATTTTTGGGGGCTCCTGATGTCCTGACAGAGATGGAAATTCTGGGATCCCTGTGGGAATTCTTCCCCAAAAATCCCAAATTTTGGGGATATTTCTGGGGGCTCCTGATGTCTTGACAGAGATGGAAATTCCAGGATTCCCAAAGGAATTTTTTCCCCAAAAATCCCAAATTTCGAGGGGCTCCAGGGATGGGAATTCTGGGATTCTCATGGGAATTTTTCCCCAAAAATCCCAAATTTTGGGGATATTTTTGGGGGCTCCTGATGTCCTGCCAGGGATGGAAATTCCGGGATTCCCACAGGAATTCTCCCCCAAAAACCCCAAATTTTGGGGGGATATTTTTGGGGGTCTCTGGGTGTCCTGCCAGGGATGGAAATTCTGGGATTCCTGTGGGAATTCTTCCCCAAAAATCCCAAATTTTGGGGATATTTTGGGGGGCTCCTGATGTCCTGCCAGGGTTGGGAATTCCGGGATTCCCACAGGAATTCTTCCCCAAAAATCCCAAATTTTGGGGATTTTGGGGTCAGAGCTCGTCGCGGGCGTCGCTGTCGTGCCGGGGTTGGGAATTCTGAGATTCCCACGGGAATTCCTCCTCATCCTCATCCCAGATTTGGGGTTTCTGCGGGAGTTGGGAATTCCGGGATTCCCTCGGGAATTCCTCCTCACCCTCTGGAATTTGGGGTTTCTCCGGGGGGCTCTCGGTGTCGCTGACGTAGCCGGGCTCCCCCGTGTAGTGCGTGGGGAAAAGCAGCAGCGGCTCCGCCGAAAACGCCACCAGGTCCCGGCGGGAAAAGTGCCGGGAATACTCGGGGCTGGGGGGAAAAACCGGGAATTTGGTTAAAATGGGGAAAAACGGGAAAAATGGGGGAAATTGGGGGGAAAAATGGGGGGGGGAAATGGGGAAAATTGGGGGGGAAAACGAGAAAAAAATGGGAGAAATGGGGGGGAAAGTGGTGAGAGATCCGGGAGAAGTGCTGGGGGGAAAAATGGGGAGAAATTGGTTAAAATGGGGAAAAAATGGGTGAAAATGGGGAAAAAAACCGAGAAAAAAATGGGAGAAATGGAGGGAAAATGGGAGAAATGGGGGAAAGTGGTGAGAGATCCGGGAAAAGTGCTGGGAGTACTCGGGGCTGGGGAAAGAAGGAAAAACGGGAATGGGAATTTGGGTTAAAATGGGGAAAAAAGGGAAAAAATGGGGGAAAAAATGGGGGGGAAAATGGGGAAAAAAATGGGGAAAAATGGGGGGAAAAAAACAGAAAAAATGGAGAAGGAGAAAATTCAGGAGAATGGGGGGGGGGAAAGAATGGGGAAAATGGGGAAAAAAATGGGGGGAAAAATGGGAGGGAAATTGGGGATAAAATGGGAAAAAAAATGGGAGAAGAAATGGGGGAAGAGGTGAGAGATCCAGGAAAAGTGCTGGGAGTACTCAGGGCTGGGGGAAAAATGGGGAAAAAATGGGGAAAAATGGGAAAAAATGGGGGAAAAATGGGGAAAATGGGGAAAAATTAGGGAAAATGGGGGGAAAAAATGGGGAAAATTGGGGAAAAAATGAGAATAAAATGGGAGAAATGGGGGAAGTGGTGAGAGATCCAGGAAAAGTGCTGGGAGTACTCGGGCTGGGGGGAAAAATGGGGAATTTGGTTAAAATGGGGAAAAATCGGTGAAAAAATGGGGAAAAAATTGGGGGACAAAAAGGAAAAAGGAGGAAATAGGAGAAATGGGGGGAATGGGAAAATTGGGGAAAATGGGGGAAAATGGGAGAAAATGGGGGGGAAGTGGTGAGGATCGGAAAAAGTGTGGGATACTCGGGGCTGGACGAGGAGAACAAAACGGGGAATTTGGTTAAAATGGGGAAAAACGGGAAAAAATGGGGAAAAAATGGGGGGGAAAATGGGGGAAAAATGGGGGGGAAATGGGGAAAATTGGGGAGAAAAATGCGGGGGAAAGGGGGAAAAAAGGGGGAAAAATGGGGGGGAAATGGGGAAAATTGGGGGAAAAATGGGGAAAAATTCGGGGAAAAAACAAGAAAAAATGGGAGAAAATTCAGGAGAAATGGGGGGGGAAATGGGGAAAATTGGGGAAAAATTGGGGGAAAAAATGGGAGAAATGGGGGGAAAGTGGTGAGAGATCCGGGAGAAGTGCTGGGAGTACTCGGGGCTGGAGGGAAAAATGGGGAGAAATTTGGGTTAAAATGGGGAAAAATTGGGGGAAAAAATGGGGAAAAAATGGGGAAAATTGGGGGGAAAAATGGGGGGGAAATGGGGAAAATTGGGGGGAAAAATGGGGAAAAATTCGGGGAAAAAACAAGAAAAAATGGGAGAAAATTCAGGAGAAATGGGGGGGGGGAAATGGGGAAAATTGGGGGAAAAATGGGAGAAATTGGGTGAAAATGGGGAAAAATTGGGGGAAAAAAACAAGAAAAAATGGGAGAAATGGGGGGAAAATGGGGGGAAAGTGGTGAGAGATCCAGGAAAAGTGCTGGGAGTACTCGGGGCTGGGGGGAAAATGGGGAATTTGGTTAAAATGGGGAAAAACGGGAAAAATGGGGAAAATTGGGGGGAAAAATGGGGAAAAAATGGGGAAAAATGGGGGAAAAATGGGGGGAAAAATGGGGAAAAATTCGGGGAAAAAACAAGAAAAAATGGGAGAAAATTCAGGAGAAATGGGGGGGGGGGGGAAAGGGGGAAAATTGGGGAAAAATTGGGGGGAAAATGGGGGAAATGGGGGCGAAGTGGTGAGAGATCCGGGAAAAGTGCTGGGAGTACTCAGGGCTGGGGGGAAAAATGGGGAATTTGGTTAAAATGGGGAAAAAAATGGGGAAAAAATGGGGGAAAAATGGGGGAAAATTCGGGGAAAAAACAAGAAAAAATGAGAGAAAATTCAGGAGAAATGGGGGGGGGGAAATGGGGAAAATTGGGGAAAAATTGGGGGAAAAAATGGGAGAAATGGGGAGAAAGTGGTGAGAGATCCAGGAAAAGTGCTGGGAGTACTCGGGGCTGGGGGGAAAAATGGGGAATTTGGTTAAAATGGGGAAAAAATGGGGAAAAAATGGGGGAAAATTGGGGAAAAAATGGGGAAAAATGGGGAAAAAATGGGGAAAATTGGGGGGAAAAAATGGGGAAAAAATTTGGGGAAAAAACAAGAAAAATGAGAGAAAATTCAAGAGAAATGGTGGGGGGGGAATGGGGAAAATTGGGGAAAAATTGGGGGAAATGGGAGAAAATGGGGGGAAAGTGGTGAGAGATCCAGGAAAAGTGCTGGGAGTACTCGGGGCTGGGGGAAAAATGGGGAATTTGGTTAAAATGGGGAAAAAAATGGGGAAAAAAATGGGGAAAAAATGGGGAAAATTGGGGGGAAAAATGGGGAAAAATTTGGGGAAAAAACAAGAAAAAATGGGAGAAAATTCAGGAGAAATGGGGGGGGGAAATGGGGAAAATTGGGGAAAAAATGGGAGAAATGGGGAGAAAGTGGTGAGAGATCCGGGAGAAGTGCTGGGGGGAAAAATGGGGAGAAATTTGGGTTAAAATGGGGAAAAATGGGGGAAAAAAATGGGGAAAAATGGGGGGAAAAATGGGGAAAAATTCGGGGAAAAAACAAGAAAAAATGGGAGAAAATTCAGGAGAAATGGGGGGGGGAAATGGGGAAAATTGGGGAAAAAATGGGGGAAAAATGGGGGAAAATGGGAGAAATGGGGGGGAAGTGGTGAGAGATCCAGGAAAAGTGCTGGGAGTACTCGGGGCTGGGGGGAAAAATGGGGAATTTGGTTAAAATGGGGAAAAACGGGAAAAAATGGGGGGAAAATGGCGTAGAAATGGGGAAAATTGAGGGAAAAAATGGGTAAAAATTTCGGGGAAAAAACAAGAAAAAATGGGAGAAAATTCAGGAGAAATGGGGGGGGGGGAAATGGGGAAAATTGGGGAAAAATTGGGGGAAAAAATGGGAGAAATGGGGGGGAAGAGGTGAGAGATCCGGGAAAAGTGCTGGGAGTACTCGGGGCTGGGGGGAAAACGGGGAATTTGGTGAAAATGGGGGAAAACGGGAAAAAACGGGGGAAATTGGGGGGAAAAATGGGAGAAATTGGGGGTAAAAATGGGGGAAAAATGGGGAAAAAATGGGGGAAAATTGGGGGGAAAAATGGGGAAAAATTTGGGGAAAAAACAAGAAAAAATGGGAGAAAATTCAGGAGAAATGGGGGGGGGAATGGGGAAAAATTGGGGAAAAATTGGGGGGAAAATGGGGGGAAAATGGTGGACAAATGGGGAAAATTGGGGGAAAAAACAAGAAAAAATGGGAGAAATGGAAAATGAGGGGAAAGTGGGAGAAATGGGGGGAAAATGGGAGAAAATAGGGAGAAATGGGGTGAAAAAATGGGGAAAATTGGGGAAAAAAGGAAAAAACTTGGGAGAAATTGGGTGAAAATGGGATGAAAACCAGGAAAAATAGGGAGAAACTGGGTGACAGCGGGGAGAAATGGGGGGAAAAGGAAAATAGGGTGAAAATGGGGAAAACGGGAAAAAATATGGAGAAATTGGGTGAAAAATAGGGGGGAAAATGGAAACCTGGGGTGTCGGTCAAACACAAGGGGCAGGAACTCATCCCTGTATCCCAGAAATCCCATAAATCCCATAAATCCCATAAATCCCACAAATCCCATAAATCCCATAAATCCCATAAATCCCACAAATCCCACAAATCCCTGACCTCAAATACCCCAAACCTGGTACCTGGGGTGCCGGTCGAACATGAGGGGCAGGAACTCGTCCCTGTATCCCATAAATCCCGTAAATCCCATAAATCCCATAAATCCCATAAATCCCATAAATCCCACAAATCCCACAAATCCCACAGATCCTGTACCTGGGGTGCCGGTCGAACATGAGGGGCAGGAACTCGTCCCTGTATCCCATAAATCCCATAAATCCCACAAATCCCATAAATCCCACAAATCCTTAACCCCAAACCCCACAAATCCCACAATCCCGTACCTGGGGTGCCGGTCGAACATGAGGGGCAGGAACTCGTCCCTGTATCCCAGAAATCCCATAAATCCCACAATCCCACAATCCCATACCTGGGGTGCCGGTCGAACATGAGGAGCAGGAACTCGTCCATGACCCACAAATCCCACAAATCTTTAACCCCAAATCCCCCAAATCCCATAGTTTCTGTACCTGGGGTGCCGGTCGAACATGAGGGGCAGGAACTCGTCCCTGTATCCCATATCCACTATTCCCAATCCCATAAATCCCCCAAATCCCACAATCCCATACCTGGGGTGCCGGTCGAACATGAGGGGCAGGAACTCGTCCCTGTATCCCATATCCACTATTCCCAATCCCATAAATCCCCCAAATCCCACAATCCCGTACCTGGGGTGCCGGTCGAACATGAGGGGCAGGAACTCGTCCACGGGGATCATCTTGCCCAGGGGCTCGGCCGCCAGCAGCTTGCGGGCGCCGCGCAGGGACAGCGCGTAGCCCAGGCTCCAGTAGGAGTAGCCCGGGCGCAGCAGCTGCCGCACGCCCGGCACGGCGCCCTCCGAGCGCTCGGGCTCCAGCCGCTTCCGGCCCAGGTAGCTGTGGGGTCAGCAGGGGGGTCAGTGGGGTCAATGGGGTCATTGGGGTCAGTGGGATCAATGGGGTCAATGAGATCAATGGGGTCAATGGGATCAGTGGGGTCAATGGGACAGGGACAGACACCACGCTCCGAGCGCTCGGGCTCCAGCCGCTTCCGGCCCAGTGAGCTGTGGGGTCGTTTCAGTCAATGGGGTCAGTGGGGTCAATGGGATGAATGAGGTCAATGAGTCTTTGGGATCAATAGAGTCAATGGGGCCAATGGGATCATTGCAATGAATGAGATCAACGGGATTAATGGGATAATTGGAGTCATGGGGGTCAATGGGATGAATGAGGTCATTGGGATCAATGGGATGAATGAGGTCAGTGGGGTCAATGGGATCAATGGGATGAATGGGGTCAATGGGATGAATGAGGTCATTGGGGTCAATGGGATCAATGGGATGAATGAGATCAATGGGGTCAATGGGATCAATGGGATGAATGAGGTCATCGGGATCAATGGGATCAATGCAGGCAATAAGGTCATTGGGATCAACGGGATTAATGGGATAATTGGGGTCAGTGGTATCATTGGGATGAATGACATCAATGCAGTCAATGGGGTCAATGGGATCAGTGGGGTCAATGGGATCACTGGGGTCACTGGGATCAATGGGATAATTGGGGTCAATGGGATCAATGGGGCCAATGGGATCCATGGGGTCACTGGGATCAATGGGCCCAATGGGATCAATGGGGTCACTGGGATCAATGACATGAATGGGGTCACTGGGATCAATGGGATCACTGGGGTCACTGCTATTGGGATCACTGGCCCCAATGGGATCCAAGAGGGCCTCAGAAAATGGGGAGCAGTGGGGTGAGGATGAGGACGATGACAGGATGAAGGCTCACACGAGGTCCCAGAGGATTGGGATGGGGATGAGGATGAGTTTTGGGATGAGGATGATGATGAAGGCTCACATGAGGTTACAGGGGATTTGGATTGGGACAGGGCTGAGTTTTGGGGTGAGGATGATGAGGATGATGATGAAGGCTCGCATGAGGTCCCAGGGGGGGATTTGGATTGGGACAGGGCTGAGTTTTGGGGTGAGGATGATGAGGATGAGGACGAAGGCTCTCACATGAGGTTACAGGGGGGGATTTGGATTGGGACAGGGCTGAGTTTTGGGATGAGGATGATGAGGATGAGGACGAAGGCTCTCACATGAGGTCCCAGGGGGGATTTGGATTGGGACAGGGCTGAGTTTTGGGATGAGGATGATGATGAAGGCTCACACGAGGTCCCAGGGGGGGATTTGGACTGGGATGAGGATGAGTTTTGGGATGAGGATGATGATGAAGGCTCGCATGAGGTCCCAGAGGACTGGGATGAGGATTGGGATGAGTTTTGGGATGAGGATGATGATGAAGGCTCACACGAGGTCCCAGGGGGATTTGGATTGGGACAGGGCTGAGTTTTGGGGTGAGGATGATGAGGATGAGGAGGAAGGCTCTCACATGAGGTCCCACTCGATGGCCGCCTGCTCCAGCTGCTCCATCAGCTCCGCCAGGCGGCTGCGGAAGAAAACCTCGAAGCGCAGATCGTCCTCGAACACCAGCGAGCGCTGCAGGCCCCGCGCCGAGATCTGGGAATGCCACGTTGGGATCGGGGATTGGGGATGGAGCCCAAAAATTCCAGGGAATTCCAGGGAATTCCAGGGAATTCCAGGGATGTGGGATGGATTCAAAAAATTCCAGGGAATTCCAGGGATTTGGGATTTGGGATGGACTCCGGGAATTCTGGGGATTCTGGGATGTGGAATGGATCCAAAAAATTCCAGGGATTCTGGGATTTGGGAAGAATCCCAGCAATTCCAGGGAATTGCAGGGATTCTGGGATGTGGGATGGATCCCAGGAATTCCAGGGAATTCCAGGGATTCTGGGATTTGGGATGGAGCCCGGGAATTCCGGGGATTCTGGGATTTGGGATGGATCCCGAAAATTCCAGGGATTTTGGGATTTGGGGATGGAGCCCGGGAATTCCGGGGATTCTGGGATTGGGGCTGGATCCAAAAATTCCAGGGGTTCCAGGGGTTTGGGATGGATCCAAAAAATTCCAGGGAGTTCCAGGGATTTGGGATGGATCCCAAAAATTCCAGGGAATTCCAGGGATTTGGGATGGATCCCAAAAATTCCAGGGAATTCCAGGGATTTGGGATGGATCCTGAAAATTCCAGGGGTTCCAGGGATTTGGGAGGGACTCCAGGAATTCCAAAGATTTGGGATGGATCCTGAAAATTCCAGGGAATTCCAGGGGTTTAGGAAGGATCCTGAAAATTCCAGGGATTCTGGGATTTGGGATGGATCCCAAAAATTCCAGGGGTTCTGGGATGTGGGATGGATCCAAAAAATTCCAGGGATTCTGGGATTTGGGATGGATCCCGAAAATTCCAGGGAATTCCAGGGATTTGGGATGAATCCCAAAAATTCCAGGGGTTCTGGGATTTGGGATGGATCCCAGGAGTGCTGGGAATTCCAGGGATTTGGGATGGATCCAAAAATTCCAGGGATTCTGGGATTTGGGATGGATCCCGAGAATTCCAGGGATTCTGGGATTTGGGATGGATCCCAAAAATTCCAGGGAATTCCAGGGATTTGGGAGGGACCCCGGGAGTGCCAATCCCACCCTTGGGAGTTCCCTGGACCCTCTGGATCGTTCCAGACCCCCCAAATTCCATCCCAGACCCCACAAATTCCATCCCAGACCCCCCAAAATCCCAAATTTTCACCCAAAATCCCAAATTTTCCCCAAAATTCCCCGTTCCTCACCTCCTGCCAGACCCGGTGGTGGCTCAGGAAGCAGAAACTCCTTTGGAAACCCCTGGATTCCCTTTGACTCCCAGAGCCCCAGGACCCTCTGGATTGTTCCAGATCCCCCAAAATCCTGAATTTTCCCCCCCAAAAATCCCAAATTTTCACCCAAATTTTCCCCCAAATTCCCGTTCCTCACCTCCTGCCACACCTGGTGGTGGCTCAGGAAGCAGAAACTCCTTTGGAACTCCCTGAATCCCCCTGCACTCCCTGAGCCCCAGGACCCTCTGAATCGTTCTAAACCCCCCAAAATCCCAAATTTTCACCCAAAATCCCAAATTTTCCCCCAAATTTCCCACTCCTCACCTCCTGCCACACCCGGTGGTGGCTCAGGAAGCAGCGGCTCCTTTGGAACTCCCTGGATTCCCCTGCACTCCCAGAGCCCCTGGATTGCTCCAGACCCCCCAAATTCCATCCCAGACCCCCCAAAATCCCAAATTTTCCCCCAAAATCCCAAATTTTCCCCCAAATCACCGTTCCTCACCTCCTGCCAGACGCGGTGGTGGCTCAGGAAGCAGAAACTCCTTTGGAACCGCCTGAATTCCCCTGCACTCCCAGAGCCCCTGGATTGTTCCAGACCCCCCAAAATCCCAAATTTTCCCCCAAAATCCCAAATTTTCCCCCAAATTTCCCGTTTCTCACCTCCTGCCACACCCGGTGGTGGCTCAGGAAGCAGAAACTCCTTTGGAACTCCCTGGATTCCCTTTGACTCCCTGAATCCCACGACCCTCTGGATGGTTCCAGACCCCCCAAATTCCATCCCAGACCCCCCAAAATCCCAAATTTTCCCCCAAATTTCCCGAATTTCCCATTTCTCACCTCCTGCCAGACCCAGTGGTGGCTCAGGAAGCAGAAACTCCTTTGGAAACCCCTGAATCCCAGAGCCCCTGGATCGTTCCAGACCCCCCAAATTCCATCCCAGACCCCCCAAAATCCCAAATTTTCCACCCAAATTCCCGTTTCTCACCTCCTGCCAGACCCCAAAGTGGCTCAGGAAGCAGCGGCTCCTTGGAAACCCCTGAATCCCAGAGCCCCTGGATTGTTCCAGACCCCCCAAATTCCATCCCAGACCCCCCAAATTCCATCCCAGACCCCCCAAAACCCAAATTTTCACCCAAATTTCCCGTTCCTCACCTCCTGCCAGACGCGGTGGTGGCTCAGGAAGCAGAAACTCCTTTGGAAACCCCTGAATCCCCCTTTGACTCCCTGACCCCCAAGACCCTCTGGATTGTTCCAGACCCCCCAAAATCCCAAATTTTTGCCCCAAAATCCCAAATTTTCCCCCAAAATCCCGGAATCTGGGGTTCCTCACCTCCTGCCAGACGCGGTGGTGGCTCAGGAAGCAGAAACTCCTTTGGAACTCCCCAGATCTCCCTGCACTCCCAGAGCTCCTGGATCGTTCCAGACCCCCCAAAATCCCAAATTTTCCCCAAAATTCCCAGAATTTTCCGTTCCTCACCTCCTGCCACACGCGGTGGTGGCTCAGGAAGCAGAAACACCTTTGGAACTCCCTGGATCCCGGAGCCCCTGGATTGTTCCAGACCCCCCAAAATCCATCCCAGACCCCCAAAATCCCAAATTTTCCCCCAAATTCCCGAATTTCCCGTTTCTCACCTCCTGCCAGACGCGGTGGTGGCTCAGGAAGCAGCGGCTCCTTTGGAACCCCCTGGATCCCCCTTTGACTCCCTGACCCCCAGGACCCTCTGAATTGTTCCAGACCCCCCAAATTCCATCCCAGAGCCCCCAAATTCCCAAATTTTCCCCAAAATTCCAGAATTTGGGGTTCCTCACCTCCTGCCACACGCGGTGGTGGCTCAGGAAGCAGAAACTCCTTTGGAACTCCCAGATCTCCCTGCACTCCCAGAGCCCCTGGATCGTTCCAGACCCCCCAAAATCCCAAATTTTCCCCCAAAATCCCGGAATTTGGGGTTCCTCACCTCCTGCCAGACGCGGTGGTGGCTCAGGAAGCAGAAACTCCTTTGGAAACCCCTGAATCCCAGAGCCCCTGGATCGTTCCAGACCCCCCAAAATCCCAAATTTTCACCCAAATTCCCCAAATTCCCGTTCCTCACCTCCTGCCAGACGCGGTGGTGGCTCAGGAAGCAGAAACTCCTTTGGAAACCCCTGGATCCCAGAGCCTCTGGATCGTTCCAGAACCCCCAAATCCCAGAATTCTCATCCCAAAATTCCCAAATTCCAGAATTCCTGCCCAAATTTCCCGAATTTCCCGTTCCTCACCTCCTGCCAGACGCGGTGGTGGCTCAGGAAGCAGCCCACCTCGCCGTGGGTCAGCGCCCGCCCGTGGAAGGGGTCCCGGTAGCCCGGCAGCATCCGCACCCCCAGCGCCTCCACCTGGCTGCGGTTCAGCGCCCTGCGGGCACGGAATGTTCTGGAACCTTCCGGAACCTTCCGGGACCTTCCGGAACGGGGGCTGGGGGGGCTGGGGGGGCTGGGTAACGCAGAGGGGGATTGGCCTAAAATACGGGGAAATTGGCCCAAAATCCAGGGAAAGTCACCTCGAAATCCAGGGGGAAATCTGGGAAATTCAGCCAAAATCTGGGAAATTCACTCAAAATTTGGGGAGATTCACTCAAAATCCAGGGAAAATTGATCCGAAATTCAGCCAAAATCTGGGGGAATTCACCTTGAAATCGATGAGAAAATGGAGAAATTCACCCCAAAATCCTGGGGGAAATCTGGGGGAATTCAGCCAAAATCTGGGGGAATTTACCCAAAATCCAGGGAGAAATGGAGAAATTCGCTCTGAAAAATGGCAAAATTCACCCAAAATCCAGGGAAATTCAGCCAAAATCTGGGGGAATTCACCTTGAAATCGATGAGAAAATGGAGAAATTCACCCCAAAATCCTGGGGGGAAATGGGGAAATTCAGCCAAAATCTGGGGGAAATTCACCCTGAAATCCAGGGAAATTCACCCAAAATCTGGGGGAAATTCATCCAAAATCTGATCTGGGGAAATTGACCCAAAATCTCAGGAAATTCACCCAAAAATCCAGGGGGAAATGGAGATATCTGGGGGGAAATCTGGGGGTCTCTGGGGAGGTTTTGGGTTTTTTTTGCGGGGTTTTTGGGGGTTTTTCAGGGGGTTTCTGGGGTGTTTTTGGGTGTTTTTCGGGGTTTTTTGGGTTTTTTTGGGGGGAGTTTTGGGGGGTTCTGGGGGGCTTTTGGGGTTTTTTGGGGGATTTTTGGGGTGTTTTGGGGGTGTTTTGGGGGATTATTTAGGGTTTTTTATGGGTTTCTGGGGGGGTCACTAGAGGGTTTTTGGGGGTTTTTGGGGGGTTTGGGGGTTTTGGAGCGGTTTTAGGAGGGTTTTGGGGATCTCTGGGGTTTTTTTGGGGGGTTTTTGGGGGGTTTCTGGGGTTTTTTGGGGGGTTTTTTGAGAGGTTTTTGGGGGGTTTTTGGGGTTTTTTTTTGGGGGGTCGCTGGGGGGGTTTTTGGGGGTTTTTTGGGGGGGAGTCTCTGGGGGGGGTTGGGGTGTTTTGGGTGTTTTTTGGGGGTTTTTTGGGGGTTTTTTGGGGGTTTTTGAGGGGGTTTTGGGGGATCTCTGGGGGTGTTTTGGGGTGTTTTTGGGGGGTTTCTGGGGGGTCTCTGGAGGGGTTTTTGGGTTTTTTTTGCAGGGTTTTTGGGGTGTTTTTGGGGGTCTCTGGGGGGTTTTTGGGTGTTTTTGGGGGTTTTTGGGGTGTTCTTGGGGTGTTTTTGAGGTGTTTTTTGGGGGTTTTTGGGGGTGTTTTTGGGGTTTTTTGGGGTGTTTTTGGGGTTTTTTTTGGGGTGTTTTTGGGGTGTTTTTGGGGTGTTTTGGGGGATCTCTGGGGGGTTTTTGGGGGATCTCTGGGGGTGTTTTTGGGGTGTTTTTGGGGTGTTTTTGGGGTCTCACCGTCCGTCCACGGCCTCCACCAGTTTGGGGCTCACCCCCAGCTCGTGCAGCGTCCGCAGCATCCGCGCCCGGCGCCAGGAACGGCGGCGCAGGTTGATCAGGAACACCTGGGGAAACGGGGAAATTGGGGAAAATTGGGGAAAATTGGGCAAAAATTGGGGGAAATTGGGGAGGAAAGGGGAAATCTGGGAGGAAAACGGGGAAAAAATGGGGGAATTCACCCAAAATCTGGGGGGAAATGGGGGAAAATTGGGGGAAAATTTCTCCCAAAATCTGGGAGAAAATGGGGGAATTCACCCAAAATCCAGGGGGGAATGGGGAAATTCACCCAAAATCTGGGGAAAAATGGGGAAGAATTTGGGACAGGGGAAAATTGGGGGGATAATGGGAAAAAATGGGGGAATTCACCCAAAATCTGAGGGGAAATGGGGGAAAATTGGGGGGATTCACCCAAAATCTGATCTGGGGAAACTGACCCAAAATCCAGGGGGAAATCACCCAAAATCTGGGGAAAAATTTGGGGGAAAATGGGGAAGAATTTGGGACAGGGAAAAATCGGGAAAATTGGGGGAAAATGGGGGGAAATGGGGAAATCTGGGGGGAAATGGGGGAAAATTGGGGGGATTCACCCAAAATCTGATCTGGGGAAACTGACCCAAAATCCAGGGGAAATGGGGAAATTCACCCTGAAATCCAGGGGGAAATGGGGAAATCCAGGAGGAAAATGGGGAAATTTGGGGGAATTCACCCAAAATCTGGGGGGGAAATTGAGAGATCTGAGGAGATTCGCCCAAAATCCAGAAATAAAGAAGGAAAACGACGCAAAATCCCAAGGAAAAGGTGGAAAACGACCCAAAATCCCAAGGAAAAGGAGGAAAACGCCCCCAAATCCCGAAGGGAATTCCGAGGGAGGGGCTCCAACCTCATCAAATCCCAGCTTGTCCAGGACCTTGGGAGGGACCCACACGTGTGGGGAGGGCTCGGCCGGAGGCAGCTTCACTGCGGGAACGGGAAAATTCCGTGGGGATGGGCCCAAAATCCATGGAAATGAGCCCCAAATCCCATGGGAGTGAACCCCAAATCCCAAGGGAATGGGCCCCAAAATCCCAAAGGAATCAGCCCCAAATCCCATGGGAATGGGCCCCAAATCCCATGGGAATGAGCCCCAAATCCTGTGGGAAATGAGCCCCAAATCTTGTGGGAATGAGCCCCAAAATCCCAAAGGAATTGGCCCCAAAATCCCATGGGAATGGGCCCCAAATTCCATGGGAATGGGCCCCAAATCCTGTGGGAAATGGGCCCTAAATCTCGAGGGAATGGGCCCCAAATCTTGTGGGAATGAGCCCCAAAATCCCATGGGAATGGGCCCTAAATCCCAAAGGAATGAGCCCCAAAATCCCATCGGAATGAGCCCCAAAATCCCAAAGGAATTGGCCCCAAATCCCATGGGAGTGAGCCCCAAATCTTGTGGGAATGGGTCCCAAATCCTATGGGAATTGGTCCCTAAATCCCATGGGAATGGGCCCCAAATCCCATGGGAATCAGCCCCAAATCCCATGGGAATGAGCCCCAAATCCCATGGGAATGGGCCCCAAAATCCCAAAGGAATGGGCCCCAAAATCCCATGGGAATGAGCCCCAAATCCCAAAGGAATCAGCCCCAAATCCCATGGGAATGGGCCCCAAAATCCCATGGGAATGAGCCCCAAATCCCAAAGGAATCAGCCCCAAATCCCATGGGAATGGGCCCTAAATCACACAGAAATCAGCCCCAAAATCCCAAAGGAATTGGCCCCAAATCCCATGGGAATGAGCCCCAAATCCCATGGGAATGAGCCCCAAATCCCATGGGAATGAGCCCCAAATCCCATGGGAATGAGCCCCAAAATCCCATGGGAATTGGTCCCTAAATCCCATGGGAATGGGCCCCAAATCCCAAAGGAATCAGCCCCAAATCCCATGGGAGTGAGTCTCAAATCCCATGGGAATGGGCCCCAAA
>NW_026993037.1:0-21466 GCF_028769735.1 Zonotrichia leucophrys gambelii
TGGCACGGGAGATCACATCCATGTCAGCCACAGCCCAGCATGCTAAGGAATGAGTGATCTCTGGCTGGAGACAAGTGCCACATTCCCTCCAGTCAGCAGCTTCCCAGCTGGAAATTTGGCACCTTGGTGGGGCCATGGCTAACACAGCCCTTTGGCTTCATAGGAAAGGTGAAGCCTTTACTTCACCATTTCCTCTTCATGTGCAATTTAAGGCACTGCTTCCTCTTGTGGTCCTCAAAGGACACAGTCAATAAAACAGGGGGAACAGTCACCCAACCTCTTCAATGCTTGGATGGGATGCCAAAGGAAACCCTGAGGAGCACAGGGTGGGTCTGTGCGGCCTGACCAAGCCAGAGGCCTTCCATGATGGAGTGGCTGCCTCAGTGACGCGGTGCCAGAGTTCTTCAGCCTGGGCTGTTCCCAGCACTGTCACCAGGAGGGGGCTGCCACAAAAAGCCTCACAATTTGGGTGCAGCTGTAGGGCACAACTGCTGTATGGCACAGGTGGAATGCTTCAAGGGCAGGGACAAGGAACAAGGAGAGGTCTTCTGTATGACTCCCAAAGGTGTTTATGCCCAGGAAGGTCAGGCACAGAAAGACACAAGTCCAGGCTCTAGAAGAGGTTTTTAAACAGGTGAGGTTCAACGGGAGGGTACAAAACTTTAACCAAGTGGGGGAAACCTGGGGAGAAGCATAAGGCAGGGAATACAGTGCTTAAACCAATTGGGAATTACAGGGGAGGGGAAGAGGTTAAACAAAGCAATGGGACCTCGTGGTATACATAAATGACAGGGAAGTTTCTGGAGAAAGGGGCAGGTATGAGGAGGGACTGACTTTGCTCCTCCTAGGAGAAGGAACAGGGAACATTGAGGAACAAAGTGGCAGGTCTTTGGGAAGATGGAAAACCAGGACAAAACCAACAAGAGAGGTGCAAAGGAACAATCCATTAAGGATAAAATATGCTATAACAATACAAGAGATGGGGGGGGTGGATTATAGAACTGACCATTGAAACTGACTTGCAATTGAAAACACAATAGAGACACACCGCAACACCCCAGTGTGGTAGTCTGTTATTTTACAGTTTGTTCTTCTGTAGTAAGTTTTAAACATTCCTTGTTATACGTTTGTAATGTTTCATTCCACGTATCCCACTTGGTTTCTCTGGTGGTTCAGTCCTGAGTTGTTTATTCACCAAGTATATGTCAATGTCCCTGTCCATCAAAGACAGCACAGCCTTTTGTTCTGGCGTGTACCCTGTCATTCATCCCTTCCTCGAAGCAAGATTGGATTTCAAGGTTTGCTCCTTCCCCTTGTTGGTTTCTATTGGATAGCCCTTGCACTGCACTCCTTCCCCAATGCCTTCCCCTTGGTAAAAAGTTGTGTCCCTCCCATTCTTCCCTCCCTTCCTTAAAAATCAGTGTTTTGCCCTCAGTTATTGTCAGTTGTCCCTGAATCCTCTGGGGACATAAACCTTCCTTAGAACTCAAAAAAGTGTTCTCTCTCTATTCCTTCGCCTCAGTCCCTCGTACTGGGTTGCTGCTGTGTCACCCGTGCCACAGGTGTCGGCTGCAGGGAGCTGCGAGCCCCTGTACGCACCGCCAGCCGGGAAGGTCCCTGTAGGGATCCAGGGGCAGCCTCTCTTGTGACTGTCCGTGGGACTCAGGGAGTGAGCTGGCCGGAGAACATATTGCCTGTGACCCATCTGCGAAGTTACACCCCAGTGCACAAGGGAAGAGCTAGAGATGCCACCACTCTGGACTTCTGCCATGCCCTGGACACATCAGCCCTGCCCAGCATCCTTGTCCCTCCTTTGGTGAGCTATGGATCTGATGGAGGCACAGTTTGGAGAATGAGCAATTGCCTGGCTGGTCACATCCAGGGGGTTGTGGTCAATGGCTCAGAGGCCCGATGGATGTCAGTGACCAGTGGTGTCCCTCAGGGTGACAGCAGAAGCTTCCTGGACACTGGGGACTCAGTGTCCTGGTGGTGCTGCTGGACAAGAGAGCTGGAGGTGCCTCCAAAGCAGAACTGTTGTGATTGCCCAAGTCTTTCAGACTTGCTCAGGGAATGAGCACCTGATTGAAGTGAAAAGATACTGAGAAACCACACAATCCCTTCCCTCGGAAGAAACATCTCCCCATCCAAACCTCCAAGAGGAACAGACATATATATACATCTATCTATCTCTCTATCTATTTATCTATCCATCTATAAATCTAAAAAAATAACTTCAGCTTAAAATAAAATCTCTTTATTTATCCTTATTCTATGAAGTAGTGGTTAGAAAGAAATTTTATTTTATACAGTTACATTTAGTAAAGACATTAAATAAAAGGTGCTTTTATTGTGTGAAATACTGCAACTGCAGCAAATCCCTCCCTGACTGACATTCATGAGTGCCTGCTCTCAGGGAGGGATCAGAAGGTCCTGTCCAGAGGGTGGGAGCAGATGTATGCCCTCTTCTCCAGGATCTGCTTTGCAGCTTTTTTCATCGAATCATCCAGGTTTTCATTGGCATCACTGGAGAAAGAGAGAAAAGTCAAATAAGGGACCATAAAGAGCCCTTGTAAATTTCTTTCAAGAAGTGTTTTTGAGTACAAATGCAAGAGGGAGTTCCAGGAAGAAACTGAACATTGTCTTCTGAAAAAGATTGATTATTACAGACTTAGCTTTGGCAAGCCAATGCGCAGTAGGTCAGTACTTCTCAAAGAGTCCAAATCCCTCATTTCTATCACTGACTTGTCAGGAGTATGTACATAAAATATAGATTTTATGTCGCTCAATAAAGAACCCTGGCAGTTTGCTTAACTATGAAGTGAACAGACTCTTCTCAACAGGTTCCAGCTCTGCTGCTTGTTTGAATTAAAAGCAGAGGAAAACTCTTCTGTTGGTCACATCAAACCAACAAAAGTTTCACAAGTCTGTGAAAGACATAAGAGTGTAAAACTGATTCCATTTTATAGTACCTCCAGTCTTCTAATTCAGCCATGGGATACTAATGCCATCATTCATTATACCAAATAACAGTAGTAAGCACTGGAAAAGAAGTTATATTTTAAACTAAGTTTTAAAACAGTGAATGAATTTCATAAAGAAAACCATGTTTTAACACAGAACTGGAGCACGTTTGCTTGTCCCGCAACACCACTGTTGCCATGAAAGTTTACATGAGCTACTAAATAAGCATTGCCCTGTCCTGAACTCTGCTGCCAAAACACTGTTAAGAACTTGCTGTGCCTCTGCCCTGTGCCCCTGGGGCTGCTCTTGGCCAGGCAGCCTCAGTGGGAGCCAGCACTGGCTGCAGCCCCAGCGGGCCCCCCAGGACAAGGCCCAGCAATGAGGAGGCCAATGAAAGCTCTGGGCAGCAGCAGAACCCTCAGCAGAGTTGTTTGGACAACCATGGCCTGGCCACAACTCCACAGCAGCACCACTGGAAGGTACCATCTTATGAGCAGTTATAAAGGAACTGTGGAGAAAAATCAGCAAACCTCCGATTTTCCTCTTCATGCCAATACAGATCTGCTGCACAGAGCAACTATCACCACTGGAAAGTGCCCCGGGATCCAGACACTGAGGGCCATCAACTCTTCACCAAAAAGGTTTTTCCCAGCTGAACTCCCTTTCCAGGTGTTGTCCCAGACTGGTGAGGTTGCCGCCTGCATCTGTGGGAGCGAAGGAGAGTGTGGCCCGTGCTTGGCAGTGCTGCTGGAACTGCCAAGCATGGCAGCACGGTGGCTGCGGCCAGGAACGTTCTCCCCTCACCCTTACCCCCTGTAGCTGGGCCTGCAGGCACCTTGCTGCCACCTTGGCAGCAGGATGTGCTCTAGTGACAGCAATCACCCTCCTGTAGGTCCTGCATGCCAGTATGAATTCCTCCTGTGCTGTGCCTTTGCCTCCAGGACAACTACTGGTCAAAGGGATCGGAAAAGTCCTAGTGGAATAATGGGCACAAGCAGGTTTGGAGCTGCCCAGGGCCCTCCCTCCTCCAAACAGCTGCCTCTCGGATCTGCCAAGAGAATGGAAATGCAGGGAATCACAGGCCCATGGTGCAGTTTGGGCTGCCTGTAGCTGATGCCCAATGCCTTCCTGCAGAGCCTGGGGAGAAGCTGCAGCCAGGCCAGGCTGGCAAACAGCCCTGCAGGGCGTGGAAGCAGCAGCGGGGCAGCGAGGCTGCCATGGATTCCTTCCTGCTGTGCCGGGCACGGCATGTCCAGATGTGCAGCCAAAGCCCCCGGCTGCTGAGCCCCAGGACAAGGCAGAGGGAAATGCACCCACCACGGGTCTCTCCAGGTCATTCAGATCTTGTCCATGGGTTTGGACTCCTCAGAGACTTTCTGTATCTTTTTCCAGGACTTAGATTTCTTCTCCTCTCTGGAGGACCCTCAAGATAAGTGCTTGACACAGTCACCATGGAGTGGATGCCCACAGGATGGCAGGGCCCCTGTAGGGGTCGGCAGAGGACCACACAGCTCACCAGCCCCTGGATGGGCGCGGGCTTGTGAGCAAGCAACCCGAAAGGAGCCCGAGAAAGTCCCCCGTGCCCGGAAACTTTCTTCTGTAAACACACACAGCCGACAGGACATGCTTCTCCTACAGCACCTGTGTTATGCCAGGTTGTCTCAAGGACTATTCCCTCGGTGATGGGGGGCAGTTGTACAACAGGAATGCAGGAGGCTTAAGAGGGTTGGGAAATCCTCCCCTGAAGCCCAAGAACAGCGGAGATAACCTATTCCATACAAGCTTTTCATGTAGAGAAGGAAGGAAACTACAACAACAAATCTCCATAGGTTCCACAGTGCATCCGCTAAAGGGAGCACACAAACCTTTCCTGTGCTGCTCCATTCTAGAGACTAAGGTCCGTGGGAGCCAACTGTGAATGGACAAAGCCAAAGCTGCACAGGGGCCTGGGCAGCTCTGGGCTGGCTCCTGGTCACTCTCCAGCCTCTCTGCAGGCCCTGTGACACATCCCTGGAGAGGCAACAGGGGCAGCCCAGGGCCCGTGGGGGCTCTCTCCCTCCCCACGAGGAAACCCTCCCTAAATACCCTGGGGAAAACCATCCCCAGCGCTTCCCGGGGAGCAGGGAGCGCTGTCCCGGGAAAGGGGAGACAGGCTGCCGGCTCACCTGCTCGCCACCCTTGCAGCGGAGCAGCCTGGGCAGCCCTGGCAGGCAGGGCCACGGCCAGGAGGAAGAGGCGCAGAGCAAGGGCCATGGTGCCTTGCCCTCTGCCAGTCCCGCAGCTCTTGCTGCCACCGCTGTCCTGACACCGCTGTCCCAATGTCAGCACCACTGCTGCCACCGCCGCTGCTGCTGCCGCAACAGTTGTGCTCAAGGACTGACTGCTCGCTCCTTGTGCTGCTGTGCAACCACGGGGCTCTGGCACCTCTGTGACCTCAGAGCCTGCTGTGACCTCGTGGCTGGGGCAGGATTTTATTGGAATCAATCTCAAGAGGTGCCCTTCCAGCGAGGAGAGGATGTCCCACCCTGTGTCTATTTGCAATCTAGATTTTCTTTAAAAGAAGTGAGATATATGATATTGGAGAAGTGAGACATTTCGTGGCTCTACATACAACATCAACGCCAAGTCCAAAATTCAACTCAGGTTGGTGATTCCCACTATTGCAGGCAGCAGCGGCCCTGCCATGCTAACACAGAGTCCCTGCTTTGTGCTGTGCGGCCCTTTGGCCCATATTTAAAAAGTGAACAACTTGATGCCAAAGCTTACAAAAATAATGTAACACAGGACATCAGGGGAGTTGCACACTTCAGGGGACATCCAAACCCCGTGCACATCTTATGAGTGTCCTCAGCCACCCTAAAATCTCCCTGTGTGCCTCACAGGAGACCCCCAAGTCCTGCTCAATTTACAGATGCCCCTGCACACCTTTGGACATACATTAAATTCCGTGCACAACTTCTTGGTGTCCCCAGTCCCCTGCACAGCAGAGAGGGGACCCAAACATAACACTCAGGGAGCAGCAACAGTGCTGAGCCATCTTCTGTGTGTGTGTGTTCACCATGTGTCCCTGGGTGAACAGATGAGGCCTGGGGGACAAATCCCCACTATGCTCATAAGAGATCCGGGGCTGCCACAGGCCCAGTGTCTGTCGGGCTCTGAGCTCATCCCTCCAGCTATGAAGGACTTCCTTCAGAGTCCAGCCTCTTTCCATTAATCTCAAGGCAAGCACCTACTGATGGCTTCCCTCTTTCCCTGGGCTTGCCACTGGAGGAGCTCCAGACCCAGATGATGCCGGGGAAGGAAATGTGCCCTCAGCCCAGGGACGCTCAGCATGGGCTCTCCCAGCCCTCGGGGCCCCACCGCTGGTCACAGCAGCCCCTGCCTGGCTCCTGCCTGCCCACACCGTGGGCATCCACGGCTGCTCCTGGCCATGGAGCTCAGCCAGCGCTGCTGCCGGGTGGGCTTTGCTGCTGCTGCCACCCGGACACTGGGCTGACAGCTCCATTTCTTTATTGCAAAAGAAGAGCTCATTCGGGAAGTGCTGCAGTGCCCGATTTCTTCAGCCCAACTAGCTGCCAACATCAACACCCAGAGTGGGCCGTCCCCAGAAAACTGTCAACTCTGGGGTTTGGCTGTAGGGCACGGCTGCTTTACAGCACAGGTGGAGTGCGCGGGGGTAGGGACAAGGAACAGGGAGAGGTCTTCTGTATGTTTATTCCCCGCAGAGTCAGCGACAGAATGACACTGAATTAAAGGCCTCCACTGATTTCCAAACTGCGGAGGTCCCTGGGGAGGATACAGTCTTTAGCCAGTTGGGAGAAACTGAGGGTGGAACACAAGGCGGGGAATACATTGTTTAAACCAATAGGGGATTACAGGGGAGGAGGACAACTTAAACAAACCAATAGGGTTTCAAAGGATATCAAATGGACAGGGAAGTTTCTAGAGAAAGGGGCAGGCTTGGGGAGGGATTGACATTGAATGGGAGGAGGAACAGGGAACAAAAGGGCAGGACTTTGGGGAGATGGACAACTAGGGCAAAGCCAACAACACGGGGGCGGGGAGGGGGGAAGGAACAACCCATTGGCAATAAAATGTGGTATACAATACCAAATAGGGGAGTGTCATAAAACTGACTACTAGGACCGAATTACAATCAAAAATATGCACTGCAACAGGGAAGCTCTCAGTCAGGGCTGTGTTGAGCGCTTCCAAATCCTTTCCAGTATCAATAGAAGGTCAAACTTGCCCTTATCCCATGCAAACAGAGTGTTCCCCAACAGCAACCCATTCCGAGGTCCTCTGAGAAATATGTATTTTATGATTGGCTTTTTGCTAATATAGCAGCCATAGAACACTGTAATTTGTCAGAGAAAAAGAATGTATTGCTCTCCTATCAGAAGAAACTAACTTCTTCCTGCGTTGCTCAGCCCTCAGGAAGCCGGTTAGGATTAAGAGGGAGAAGTTGACGAGG
The DNA here is from genome assembly GCF_028769735.1 of Zonotrichia leucophrys gambelii. NCBI lineage: Eukaryota > Metazoa > Chordata > Aves > Passeriformes > Passerellidae > Zonotrichia > Zonotrichia leucophrys. The sequence goes on from NW_026993037.1 coordinate 7,436, forward strand.
ACCAGACAAAATCCTGTGTTTGAATGGTGTTATGAACAAAATTCGGTTAATATTTTTTTTGTGAGAAAGAGTTACCAGGACGCAGTCAGGTCTCTGTCTCTGCCAGAGTTCTTAGTGTTTTGTCATGGTAATCACGGGTCCTTGGAGATTATCTCCTCTTTTGTATTACTTAAAGGCCTGGCTGGGTGGGGTGATGGCCCTTCCCTGAGGCAGTGTGCTCTTCCAACATAGAGAAGACACCTGAGAGGGTGGGGGGTTATGCAAAGTGACTCCAAAGACCAGAATGCTTTGTGGGACCACGACTCGAAACCCACAGAGAAAACCCCAAAAACAACGAGCCAAATAAGAATTGAGAGACTAAAGTGATGTCTGGACATGAGGAGCCAAGTGCTGAGCCTGCAGAGATGTGGAGTCCCTCTCGCCCTGAGCAGGGAGTCGTCCCAACGCCGGGACCAAGCAGCTGAGATGCTGAGAAAAGCAAGATCTGACAGGGACATCACACCCTAGAGGCTCCCACGAGGACTGGATCCCCCGTCTCTACCCCTAGTGGACAGAGCTGCGCATATCCTCCTCCTCTGAAAAGCCCTGGGAGACGCAACGGGGACTGCTGCCCTGCCGAGCCGCCCAATCCTGAGCTGATCACTTTTAATAAAGGCATTAAGAAGCAGAAGAAGTCTCCCGGCCCTGTTTATTTCAGCTGGGGTCTCGTCCGGGATAGCCACTCAGGACTGGCCATCTTGGACCTCCAGGACAGCTGGCTATCAGGACCAGAGGGATCGGCTCAGGACCAGCAACGCAGAGGAGCACCGGAGCACCGGATTGGTGAGAAAGCCGGTGGCGGGAGCGGGAGACGTGCGCATGTGTGTGTGAATGAGGCGGAGGCCGGAAGCCGGACCCTCGACCTGAGAGTGGACCCCTCAGTACCGCGGTTCCGTGCTTTCGCGAGAAAGCCGGCCGGAAACAGGGGGAAGCGAGTGTTATTAGCGTGACTGAGTGAGTCTCCCAAGGGGGAATAAAGGGCCCCCCCTCCGGGCGTGCGGAGGGAATATTTGTATGAGTGGCAAGCACCCAAAATAGGCCCTGACAGAGGGAAGTCAGGCAGATTTGTCAGTCCTGAGAAGGATTCGGGTAGCATTTGTAAGTCTCGAGAAGGATTCGCGTAAGATTTATTCAGTCCTGAGAAGGATTCGGGTAGCTCACAAGCCCTGCAGGCAAAAGTAAGTCCTGGCACAGGAGTCAGGCACAAGCCCCAGCGAAGGAGGCTGTGGTTTGCTTTTAAGTCCTGACACGGTGAAGCCTAAAAATTGGTGGGTTAGGCAAACTAAAAACCAGGCAGTTGTTTTTCCTGACTGAGGGAGTCAGGCACGACCCGGATTCTTAGGCCGAGGTTTCGTGTGTTCAAGTCCCGATAGATGTAAGACCTGACGTGGGGAAAGTTGGGCAATGAAGAGATCGGGCAGTTGTTTCAGTATAAAGTCCTGAGCATCAGGCAGAAATTTGAAGTTCAGTGGAGGAGGCTGAAGCTCCTCAAAGAAGGTTCTTTTTGAAATTACCGGTCAGTAAAGGCACCTTTGGGATTTTTTACTGTTAAGACATGTAAAATGGGAGGGTGTAATAGTAGAAAGACCGGCAAGAGACTGAGGTATATACATCCCAATAGTCCCTTAGGAGAACTATTAGTAAAATGGGATTCTATAGAGGCCACGGAGGGATTAGATAAAGTGAAAATGATCCATTATTGTATGGAAGTGTGGCCAGAATTAGAGATACAAGGAGGATGGCCTTGGTGTGGGACAAAGGATAAGTGGATGTGCCAACAATTAAATAATCATCTGACAGTTCGGGGAGATACTGATCCTGAGCAATTATTGTATGTAGCTTGCTGGTTAAAGAGCGCTGTTGGGGATGAAGGGGTGCGAATTTGTAAGGTACAGAGGAAAAAAGAGGGGAATGAAGGAGGGGATGATAGGACTAGTAAAAGATGGGATCCCCTGGATTATTTGCCTCCTTCTGCCCCTACACTTTATAATCCTCTTCTTCAAGCACCTCAAATGGCAGGTCCGGTTCTTCCCCCGGCTGCCATCTCATTACCACCTGCTCAGACTCCTCCTTCTACCTCTTCAGCTTTCGCTATGATAAACCCAGTATCCCCTCCAGTTCCTTCTGCACCACCACAAGTGCCTACTCCACCTGCTGCATTCTCCACCCCTTCTCCAGCTCCAATTAATATCCACTCAGGCTCTTCTCCCCCTCCTATTGCTGTCCCTTTACCTCCTCCTAGTTGGGACACAAATGTCTCCTCGCCCGATAAACAGCTATCAGCAAATACACCTGCTGATGGGCAGAAAGTTCAAGGTAACCCAGATATCCCTCAAAATAGTTTGGCATCTGAAGATGGGCCGTACTGTAGCACCAGATCCAAGACCTCCAAGGCAGAGAGACTCTTTCCCCTTAGAGAGGTTCCTATGGGAGGAGTAGCGAGAAGTGTTAGCTTTGTGAATGCTCCCCTAACTGCTTCTGAGGTGAGAGGATTCAAGAAAGAGTTGGGACATTTAGTTGAGGACCCAGTGGGCATAGCCAACCAAGTGGATCAATTTCTAGGTCCAAATATCTACACTTGGGGGGAGATGAATTCCATCCTGAGTATATTATTTTCCCCAGAAGAGGTCCAGATGATTAGGGTGGCTGGCATAAGAATTTGGGAGAAAGATAACCGTCCAGGACCCCAGGTGCCATCACGCGCACAGAAATTGCCACTAACGGATCCCAGCTGGAACCCTAACCAGGAGGAGGGGAGGAAGGCCATGATGGAATGTAGGTCTTTGATAATATGGGGGATCAAAGAGTCAGTTCCCATAGGAACTAACACCCAATTGGCATTTGAGGGTACGCAGGAGAAAGAGGAAGCTCCTGCTGCCTGGCTTAACTGCCTAAAGCGGAACTTCCAGTTGTACTCTAGAATAGACCAAGACACCCCAGAAGGTCAAATGCTACTAAAAGTCCAATTTGTTACCAAATCTTGGCCTGATATACGGAGAAAACTGGAAAAGATGGAGGATTGGCAAGAGAAGGACATTAATGAGTTATTAAGAGAGGCATTGAAGGTGTATTTAAGGAGGGAGGAAGAAAAGGCAAAGGCCAAGGCTAAGATCATGGTTGCTGTAGCTAGGGAAAGTGCAGGGTGGGCGGGTCCACCACCAGGAGGAGGCAAGCATAGGCCTCTTGTACTGTCAGGTACAAGAGGGATAGAGACACCTCAAGTCCCTTTGAGAGAACTGTGGTAGTGTGTTGTTAAGTTTCTTGTGTTATTCCCCCAATTTATGTATTGTTCTCCCCTATTATGTGTAAAATGGTTTCGTTTCCCCAGTTTTTCCCGCCACTGCTAGCCTGTCAGCTAAGTTGCTATAGCAACCGCTATTCATAGTTGCCGATATGTATTTGCCCCTCCCCTGGTTTCCCTTATAAGTGAAAGTTGTTTCCTCCCTGTCCAGTCAATCACTCCCTTCCTCCTCCCAGGTTTCGAGAACCTTCTCCTCTCTAGAGATGGTGGTTGGCTGGGGTCCCAGGACACCTCCTTTACCTTTTGATTATTGGTCTCCATGGAGTGCCAGTTCTGTGAAGTTCATCCCCTCACCTTTCCTGATTGGCTCTGTCTGTACCCACCCCCTTGCTTTATAATCCTGTTTTCACCCCCTATAAAAAAACTTTTTCCCGGATGGTTTCCCGGTGTTTGGATGTGGCATCACCGTCAATAAACCGATGTTTAACCCCCGGGAAATGGTCAGTTCCGTTCTTCTCATATACCAGCGAGGTACGCCAGTCCGCAGCCAGCACAGCCCGAGGCCATCAGACGCCGAAGGGCGCTGGCCAGAAATTGCAGAGGGGCGTCGGCCTTTCGCCCTCAGCTAGCCGGACTCTAAACTTCGGGCCACATACATTCTCCTCCGCAGATGGCGCCCAACGTGAGGGCTTTACCGTACCCCGCGGACTGGACTTTAAATCTACTAGCCGTCAGACTTCCTCCGGTGTCAGTGGAGTAATCCGCCTGAACTTTTCGTTTGCAACGCTCTTTGATGAGGTGAACCCCGGACTCGGTTCCTCCCCTGCCCTTTTAATTTTCCCTGGGAGCTCTACGAGGGGGACTGCCGTCTGCCGCTTTTCTCGCCTGCGGTGTCCCGGCCCGGTGACGCCCGGCCCAGCAGCGGGGCTCTCGGCGCGGCGCTGACTGGTTGCAGCGGGCCTCTTTCAGCGCGGGGCGGCTTTTCCGCGCGGTTTGCCGCGGCGGGTCCGCTACACCCCCCACGATCATGGGTGTGGGTCAGAGCAAAACCCAAAAAGGAGTTTTTTTTGTAGTTAAGGGTTTGTTACTTGGAAGAGGTTTTACTGCCCCCAAGAAAGAGTTGATAGTGTTGATTAGATGGGTATTTTCACATTTCCCTGAAGTTTCCCCAGAAGTTGCGAAAGAGCCGCGCTTTTGGGCAGCCGTTGTGGCCAAATTAGACCAACAGGTTAACGCTGGGGAACCCCGGTTGTCTAACGTGGCATACTGGGCAAGCAAAGTATTAACTTCGCTGCGCCCAGCCGGGAGTTCAAGAAACGATCTTTCTTCTTCTAGTTTGTTCCCTAGTTCTCCCAGTTCCCGCATCCTTACCCCCCAGCCCTCTCCCTCTTCACACAGGCAGGAGCCCTCGAAAGAGATTTTAAAGGCCAACAAAAAGCAGGGAAACCATTCTGCCCCTGCTCCCTCTCGACCTGCTCAGCCTCCCCGTCCGAGGAGCCCTGCCCAAGTTCCTCCATCCTCCCCTTCTACCCCAGTTCCCAAGTCCCCAGTTTCAACCCCTAAGTTTGTTCTGCTTAGTAATGAAATTCCACAAAGTAGCCCCTTTACTGTCCAAGATGGCGGGGACCACGCGGTCTATGCCGCCAGAGCTCCTTCTTCTTCCGCTAACCCGTTCCTCCCAAGCACCAACCCCTTCCTTCACCCTGACCACACCCCTTGCCCAGTTACTCCTCTCTCATACCCTCCCTCCGTCCCGCTCACTCCTCAGCACTCCGCCCCACCTTCAGCTCCTCCTCAAACCCCTCCCCCGGTTCAGCCCCCCACTCCCTTCCCCCCCGCTCTGTTTTCGTTTTTCCCTCCGCCTCCAAACGCCGTCCGGGGGGCGGAGAAGGGTACTTTGCCGCGCCCACTCCCTTGCCTTACGTCAGCGCCAAACCCCGCCTCAACCTCCTCCAGTTTCGGTTCCCACGCCACCCCCCCCAGCTCTCACGCTTTGTGTTCAGAGGAGGGGGAGGGGGAAAGCCGGAAACTGGAGCAAGCTCCCCTATTAGAAGCCGCTCCGGTAACATATCATCTACGGGAAGGGGGAAATGCACGGGCACAGTGGGTGCCTTTAGCGCAGGTCCGAATAAAGGAGCTATGCAAAGCTCAGAAAGATTACTCCCGGTAGTCAGAATTCTTCCGGGGTTTGCTACACAATACCCTTGCTCAGGGAGATTTGGTACCGACGGATTTAAGGTCCCTCTTCTCTAGCCTGCTCAGACCCATGGAATTTAGAGTCTGGGTGAGGGAATGGAGGAGGGAAATAGTGGAAGTACTCCCAAGTTTTTGGGGGAACCTTACACTGTCCCATGACGCAGATGGTCAGTTAATTACCCAAGAACATCTTTTGGGTGAAGGACAGTGGGCTGAAGGGGCAAATCAAGCTAAAGCCTTATTCCCATCCCAGCTAGTAGAGACGGCCCGGGCAGCTGAGCGGGCCTTCTTTAAGTTAGAGGTAGTTACCTCCCAATGGGAAGATGCTGAGGTTTTGCAAGGAGCGCAAGAGCCATACATGGAATTTATCGAACGCCTATACAGATATGTGGAAGCGCAAGCGTTCGGAGAGGATGACAGGGAAAAAAAGCTTGAGCAGATGGCTTATAGCAATGCCAACGCTGACTGCCGCAAGGCTATAGAAACTCTCCCTCGAAGTCCTAAGCCCACAGTAGAAGCCATGATAGATGTCGTAGTGCGTCAAGTCTCCCTGGCCCCAAGGCCTAAGAGAACATCTGTGCATTTTGCTGAATGCCCCGAGCAAGACTTCATAGAGGCTGAAGCTTCCCCCGTGGCCGGTCCTTCTACTTCTGAGTCCGGCAGGAGGACATCAGCAACCCATCCCTGCCATCTCTGTGGCAAGGTGGGGCATTGGATGCCTCAGTGTCCCATGCGCCAAGACTACATGGAATGGAGGCGGAAGCAAGATAAGAAGAAGACAGAGGAAAAAGACCATCCAAATGAGTCAGGCACCTCATCCCGAAGCAGAGGATGCAGAAGGAAGCTGAGTCACAGGTTCAGGCGTGCTCGCGGTAACGGAGAAAACCCTCCCAAACACCATCAGTTTCCTCAGATGTTTACTTCCTCCCCAATGCTGAGACTGCTGCTCCTACCCCTCTCATCACTGAACTACCTCTGGTTTATTAATCCCAACCTCCCTCCCCCATTTCTTCTTCTTCTCCCGAACTGGATTTATTATTTGGGGCAGAACCATCTGTTTAAGTATTTTGCGTTTAACTGTTCACCTTTTGCCTTTTAGTACATTTCCCCAACTCACTTTTGATTTTCATCCTCCTAATTTGCAAGCTAGTCCAGAGAAAACTGACAGCGCCGAGTGCCACTGTCCCTTGCAATGTTCAGAAGACAAAGACACTCGTCATGACCAGCTGCGAGTTCCTGCATTCTAAGCTTAATTTGGACTTTTCTCTTCATTTTAATTTTTATTTGGTAGAAAACGGGGAGATGTGGTAGTGTGTTGTTAAGTTTCTTGTGTTATTCCCCCAATTTATGTATTGTTCTCCCCTATTATGTGTAAAATGGTTTCGTTTCCCCAGTTTTTCCCGCCACTGCTAGCCTGTCAGCTAAGTTGCTATAGCAACCGCTATTCATAGTTGCCGATATGTATTTGCCCCTCCCCTGGTTTCCCTTATAAGTGAAAGTTGTTTCCTCCCTGTCCAGTCAATCACTCCCTTCCTCCTCCCAGGTTTCGAGAACCTTCTCCTCTCTAGAGATGGTGGTTGGCTGGGGTCCCAGGACACCTCCTTTACCTTTTGATTATCGGTCTCCATGGAGTGTCAGTTCTGTGAAGTTCATCCCCTCACCTTTCCTGATTGGCTCTGTCTGTACCCACCCCCTTGCTTTATAATCCTGTTTTCACCCCCTATGAAAAAACTTTTTCCCGGATGGTTTCCCGGTGTTTGGATGCGGCATCACCGTCAATAAACCGATGTTTAACCCCCGGGAAATGGTCAGTTCCGTTCCTCTCCTATACCAGCGAGGTACGCCAGTCCGCAGCCAGCACAGCCCGAGGCCATCAGACGCCGGAAGGGTGCTGGCCAGAAATTGCAGAGGGGCGTCGGCCTTTCGCCCTCAGCTAGTCGGATTCTAAACTTCGGGCCACATACGTTCCCCTCCGCAGAGAACGATATTGCTATTACTGTGGAGAGCCAGGACACACCAGGAGGTTTTGTAGAAAGCTCAGTCTCGATGCGGCAATAGCCAGGGAACAAGATAATTTAGAGAAAATCCTTAGAAGTGACGATTAGAGGGTCAGGGGCTTTACATTTTAGGGGACAGATGCAACATCTAGAAGAGCCCTTAGTAAACTTTGAGGTGGGACCCCTAAATGAAGAATTAGAATTTTTGGTTGATACAGGAGCACATAAGTCCTGTCTCAACAAAGTAACATCTGAAGTTAGACAACAAACCAGCTAGGCAGAAAGGATATCCAATAGCACCAAAACTGGCCAGTAAGGCTAAACTTGTAATAAGAGGTGTGAAAGTAAGAGGTACCTTATTGTTGTCTTGTTGTGTGTGTGAGAGTGAGTCACAAGCAAAGTCAGCCTCAACTTCCCGGGCAGGTGGGAAGGGGGCAGTGGAAGTGTGTGTGTGACCTGCAAACCAGGCTTGTGTCCCCTGGGCGAGTGGGGGCTGTGACCAAAGTGTGTGTGTGTGTGTGTGTGTGACCTGCAAACCAGAATAGTGCTGCCCAGATGTGTGAGGGAGCCGTAGCTGTAAGAGCGTGAATGACACACAGGCAGCCTCACAGGTGAATGTGCACCAGAGGCAACCAGAGTCAGGGCCCTTCCAAGAGGCCCAGAGATACTGAGACCTGTGGGCCAACCCCAAGGTGAGGGGGGGGCTATAGGGACCTGTGATTTTCTAGCAATAAGTTTGTGTCTTAAAGGTGTGGAGGAATGTGTGAAAGTGAATGAGAAATGAGAGAGTGAATATAGACAAGTTAGAATAGAAGTAATGTAGATTGTGCATTACAAGTTTTACCACATTTCCTTAGAGGGAAGTGTATTGTGTAGAAGAAAAGTGTAAAGAAAAAAAAAGGAAAACATTAAGTGTAAGGGGTTGAAAGAAGTATTTAAGCTGTAAGTGAAAGTAAGAAACAGAAGCAAGTAATAAATAAATAAGATCTTGAAAAAAGAACAGAAAACCAGTGAATTAAATACACAGAAAAATAGGAGAATAAAAGTACTTTAGGAGTTAAGTTAGCTGAGAAATACAACTCCTTGCAAAATACAGAGTATGCAGAAATTGATGAGAGAAACATACAAGCTATGGAAAAAGAGAAATTACCAATAACATTAAACAGAGAAGCTGAGTTTTGATAAAATCATTAACAGCAGACCATTAATGCCTGTGTTTGAAAGCCCGTTTCAGGTATTCTTCATTACTAAGACGGTTGGACTCACATCACTCTCACCCCCTGGCATTGGACCAGGATTCAACACCAGTTTTTTTCCCTCTAGCATTCTGGCATTGGACCGGACTGCACCCCATTTTCCCTCTGGCATTGGACAAGGATTCAACACCAGGTTTTTCCCTCTGGCATTCTGGCATTGGGCCAGACTCCCAGTTTTTCCCTCTGGCATTGGGCCAGATTCCACATCACTCACCTCCGGGTACTGGATAAGGATTCATCCACATCACAAGTTAATTCACCTGAGATTTAAAGTTGACTCTCAGGCGGGAGAGTCAAAAAGACTGAACTGTATAGAAAAAAAATTGGTATCAGAGTTCTAATATTGCTTAAAATGTTTCAAAACGGTTTTGTGTAAATTATGTTGGTAAAAAGTTTAAGGCTGTAAATAAGTAATTCTAGTTTAAGTTCCCCAATATATTTCTAAAGACTCCAGGTTAATCCTCTACAGAACACTCCCCTAGGGGAAACTAAAATTTGTAGGGAACAGACCAAGAGAGGCTTAACCAGAGAAGCGGGTAGAAGGGACTCTAAAGAGCTTCGAAGCTTCTCCTCAGGAAAAAATTCCCCAAGAGGCAAGGCCGGGTGGGCAGGCTGTGCAAGATGACCCATACCAGACTCTTGGGAAGGGTAGTAATGATGGCTGTAATTGCTGGTGGTGCCCTGGGGAGCCCAGGAAAGCCGTGCAGTGAATGCTACCAACCCTGCTATGAGGAGGAAGTGAGCTCCTTGTCGAGAGTCCACATCAGTTCTAACCCTGATTGTGTTAACCCCTCCCAATTGGTCCTTTATCAGAAAAATAAGAGAGTGTATTGGATAGCCCAGAATACTGCCACTTTTAGGCAGCCACTCCTAGGAGAGTGCCCTATAAGAGAAACCTGGTTGTGCTTTGAATGTGATGCTGCTGAAACAAGCTCAGCAGATCTAGTCAAAAGCAAAGAAATGATGAAAATGGTAAGAAAAATTGTTTGTTACAAGTATTTATATGAGTTTACTGGAAAAGAGATAAACCCCTTTTGGAACACATTTCAGGGGAGCTCTAAACCCCTAAGTTTGATCTCATCTGGAAACTGCATTGCTAGACTGATAAAACCAATTTTCTTATTACCCAAAGAAACTGGATCAAGTTATGGAGTTCCTATATATAATGATTTGGGAGAAATTAAACAAAACCGGGAAAGTGAAATAGAAATTGAGAAAATCCAAATTGTAAAAGCCAAGTTCGGATCCCAAAATCTGTGTTGAACAAAGTCATCCGGCTCCAGGCAGCATTAAAAATAAAGAATTCAATTATTAGGGACATTTCAAATGAAATAAAAAGATTGGCATGTGTAAATAATCAAGATCAAACTCCTACACTTGATCCCAGTGGGTGGGAGAACTTAGAGATTTTCAGAAAATATGTATGGGAAAAAGTGGTTTTTCTCGCTGTGTGTGTACTTGGAGGATTGCTCTTTTTACTATGCTTATTTATCTGTTTTAGTAAAATAGTATTTGCCGTGCAGACCAACCTGAAGAAACCAAGGAAAGGAACAAGGTTAAGTAACCATGATTACCAAAGTGCACAAGAGATTTATAGTAGATTCAAAACAAAAAAATTGTGAGTTGATGCGAGCTTAAAAATTTAAGCTCGATCAAAGAAAAAGAGGGAGGACTGTTATGAACAAAAATTCGGTTAATATTTTTTTTGTGAGAAAAAGTTACAAAAAGGCAGCCAGATCACTGTAGCTGCCGAAGTTCTGCGTGTTTTGTCATTGTAATCACGGGTCGTTATGGCTAATCGCTCCTTTTGTATTAGCAGAGCCTTGCCCGAGGCTAAGGTGTACCTTTCCCAGAAAGGGTGAAGACACCTGAGAGGGTGGGGGGGGTTATGCAAAGTGACTCCAAGGACCAGAATGCTTTGTGGGACCCCGACTCCAAACGCACAGAGAAAACCCCAAAAACAACGAGCCAAATAAGAGTTGAGAGACTGGAGTGATGTCTGGACATGAGGAGCCGAGTGCTGAGCCTGCAGAGATGCGGAGTCCCTCTCGCCCTGAGCAGGGAGTCGTCCCCAGCGCCGACACTGAGGCGACCGCGCCGGGAAAAGTAACAACAAAGGGATCATCACGCCCCAAAAGGCTCTCACGAGGACGTGATCCCCAGCTCTGCCCCTAGTGGACAAAACTGTGCATATCCTCCTCCTCTGAGTCGCCCTGGGAAACACGATGGGGACTGCAGCCCTGCCGAGCTGCCCAGTCCTGAGCTGATCACTTTTAATAAAGCCATTAAAAAGGAGAAGAAGTCTCCTGGCCGTGTTTATTTCAGGGACTGGTGCTCCAAAGTGTCCCAGTGAAAGCCAGCAGGGGCTGTGAGCTCTGCAGCTGGGCCTCCTCCTGCGCTGCTGCGGCCCAGGGCCCAAAGGCGGGAGCTGCAGCCTCGCTCCTGTCTCACGAACAGGAGCCTCCTCCAGGCCTATGGCCCCTGCATGGCCCCAGCGTGAGGGAGGGCTCTGAGGCACAGCGGCTGCTGGCAGGAGGGGCTGCTCCGGCCAGCTGGGGGCCTCTGAGAAATGCCCAAAGCCCTGTGCTCTCTGCAGCTGCCCAAGGACAGCAGCGGGGCTGAACGGTTCGTGTGGCACAGCCAGCCCGAGCTGTGCAGCCCTCAGAGCCCTATGGGAGAGGCGGCCGTCAGGAATGGGACTGGGAGTACGGGACTGGGACCAATACTGGGATCGGGAATGGACACAGGGACAGGAAATACGGGACTGGGGACAAGGACATGAATGGGGACAGGGACCAGGACTAGGACCGGGAATATGGGAGAGGGACCAGGAATGGGACCAGGAATGGGAATATGGGAACGGGACAGGGAATACAGGAATGGAAATCTCAGAGGAGCATTGGGACCAGGTATAGGAACAGGACAGGGAATGTGGGACAGAAACAGGAATTGAGTCCGGGAGTGGGATTCACGCTGGGATGGGAGCACAATGTGTCCCAGAGCAGGGTGACATGGGAACAGGTGGGCGAGAGGGGGGTGAAAACAGGGAGAGAGGGATCCTGCACAGGGGACACCGGGAACTGAGACAGGGGGACATGGGGACAGTCCTGGGCCAGGGGCTCCTTGATCTGCTGCCCCAGAACCTCCACCGGGGTCTCCCAGTGCAGCTGGAGCTACTCGGCCTGGGGTGCCCAAAGGCCTGAGCAACCCCCAAGTCCCTCCCAGGAACCCTCAGCTCCCTCGGACCCAGCATCCCTCACATTCCCTGCAAGATTCCCCTGTGTCCCCATCCTTGCCTGAGTTCAACATCTTTATTTTTACCCAGTTTTTGGGGTTTTTGAAAGGACAAAGAGAAATTAACAGAATATCAAGGGTACGGGGAGCCAGGAAGAATTGGAGACCCCCAGGCAGATGTTTTCCCAAAATGGATCACCAGCACCAAGGATCACCGGGGCTCTTCCCACCTCGGGTCACTGGGGATCATCCAGCGTGGACTGTCCCATGGGGGATGGAGCTGGAGCAGTGCACTCACAGGGCTGCCCTTAGTGGTGCCTCCATTGGCGCTGGGTCAAGGCTGAGCTCTGGCAGAAGCTCTTCCCACACTTGGGACACTCATGGGCCTGTGACATCACAAGGAGCAGAGATGGATGTTAGGCACCCACCAAAGCTGCTCTCACTCCCCTCCAGAGATGGAGAGGAGAGAGAAAATAGAATGAAGTCTTCATGAGCTGAGTTAAGGACTGGGACAGATCACTCAGCAAATGCCATCATGGGCAAAACAGTTCAAAATTAGAGATGTTAATTGAATTTATTACTATCAATCAGAGCAGGATAGTGAGAAGTAAAATAAAGCTTTAAAAACCTCTTCTGCCCATCCCTCCCTCCCTCCCAGCTCTGCCTCCTCCCCCAGTGGGTGCAGGCAGACAGGCACTGGGGGCTCTGCTCAGTTCATTGCTGTTGTTTCTCCTGCTGCTCAAGGAGAGGAGTTGTTCCCCTGCTGCACCATGGGGTCCCTCCTGGGGACACTTCTCCATGAACTTCTCCAGGGTGAGTTCATCTCAGGGACAGCAGCTCTTCACAAACTGCTGCAGCGTGCCTCACTCTCCCATGGGCTCACATGGAAGGACCCATGTCCTTCATGGTCCAGCATGGGCTCCTCTCTCCATGGGTTTGCAGGCCCCTGCCTGGTCCCTGCTCCAGCACAGGTTTCTCATGCTCCCAGCCCTGCTCAGGCCCCCCCTGCTCCAGCACGGGCTCCTCCAGGTGCTGCAGGTGCATCTCTGCTCTCCGTGCCCTCCATGGGCTGCAGGGGCCCAGCTGCCTCCCCAGGGGCTTCCCAGGGAACCTCAGGGCAATCAGCTCCAGCCCCTGGAGCAGCTCCTGCCCCTTGTCCTGCCCTGCCCTGGGCTGTGCAGAGTTGTTCCTCTCACATGTTCTCACCCTGGTCACAGCTGCAACTACATGATAACCAATTTTCATAAATCTCTTATCCCAAAGTGTCGGAACTCAGTACATCCCTCCAGGTGTCCAGAGTTGCCAGAGACCCTGTCGGGGGACTCGGAGACCCTGGCACGCAGCCCAGAACACCTGGGGATTTGATTATGACCTGTGAAGCAAATTACCAGCTTTGTATGAGGACTGGAAAGTCACAGAAGTTTAAATAGTATAAAACCAGAAATTATCAGAGGGTGGAAATGTAGATTTTAGGGTTTTTGGAATGTGGGTTTTGGGGACAAGATGCAGGAACTTGGGCGTGTCTAGCCTTTCCTCTTCTTGGTCTCCATCTTCTGCTGTGATGCTGGCACTTTGGTTTAGAATAGAAGTGCACTGTCTAACATAGGTGATAGGTATTGGAAAGTAATTGTAAATATGTTACACGTAGTTTGTAGTATAAAAAGACAACACCACCCTGGGGGCAGTCAGAGTGCCTTTGGCTGCCCTGCTGAGCAGATCTCGGCTGGGCAGAAAGAAAATTTTATAGGTAAGAATTCGTAAACAACTTCAAGACCGAAAACTGAAGAGCTGTGATTTGTTCTTTGGACGCACGGGGCGAAACAGAGACCTTTCACACATCTCAGGGCAGCAATTAACAACTAAACTCTGAGACCAAAGGTGTTACCACCATTTCTAACTGGCCCAGCCTTGGCGGGCGGCTGGTCTGTCCTGGAGCTGCCTGGAATTGCCTCTGTGGGACATGGAGGAGCAGCTGCTTCCAGCAGCCTCTCACAGAAGGTGCTCCTAGAGCCCCCTCTTACCAAAACCTGGCCATGCAAACCTAGTATAAATATGGTCAGGTTTTATT
>NW_026993038.1:0-21416 GCF_028769735.1 Zonotrichia leucophrys gambelii
TTCTTGAATCCTCTCACCTCAGAAGCAGTTAGGGGAGCATTCACAAAGCCAACACCTCCCACTACTCCTCCCATAGGAACTTCTCTGAGGGGAAAGAGTCTCTCTGCCTTGGAGGTCTTGGATCTGGTACTACAGTACGGCCCATCTTCAGATGCCAAACTGCTTTGAGGGATATCTGGGTTACCCTGAACTTTCTGCAGATCCGCAGGTGTATTTGGTGATAACTGTTTATCGGGCAAGGATGCATTTGTGTCCCAACTAGGAGGAGGTAAAGGGACAGCAATAGGAGGGGGAGAAAAGCTTGAGTGGATATTAAGTGGAGCTGGAGAAGGGGTGGAGAATGCAGCAGGTGTAGTAGGCACTTGTGGTGGTACAGAAGGCACTGGAGGAGCTGAAGGGGGTGGTGAGGGAGTAGATACTAGGGGAGATACTGGGTCTATCATAGGGGAAGCTATAGAGGTAGAAGAAGGAATTTGAGCAGGTGGTAATGAGATGGCAGCCGGGGGAAGAATTGGACCTGCCATTTGAGGTGCCCGAGGACGAAGATTATAAGGTGGAGGGGCAGAAGGGGGCAAATAATCCAGGGGATCCCATATTTTGCCAATTCCATCATCTCCTCCTTCATTCCCCTCTTTCTTCTTCTGTACCTTACAAATTCGCACCCCTTCATCCCCAATAGCACTCTTTAACCAGCAAGCTACATACAATAATTACTCAGGATCAGTATCTCCTCGAGCTGTCAGATAATGATTTAGTTGTTGGCACATCCACTTGTCCCTTGTCCCACACCAAGGCCATCCTCCTTGCACCTCTAATTCCTGGTCCTGATAGCCAGCTGTCCTGAAGATCCAAGATGGCCAGTCCTGGTGTCCTCTTCGGGCATGGCTATCCCGGAGAGTGCTCAACTGAAATAAACAGGGCAAGAGACTTTTTTCCTTTTAATGCCTTTTTTAAAAGTGATCAGCTCAAGATTGGGAGGCCCGACGGGTCTGCAGTCTCCGTCGTCTCTCCCAGGGTGACTCAGAGGAGGAGGTATGCGCAGTGTTGTCCACTAGGGGCAGAGCTGAGGGTCCAGTCCTCGTGGGAGCTGGTTTGGGCATGACCCTGGTCTCGAAATCCCACCCCCTCACTCTCTCCGGGTCCCGGTTTAAGATGATTTTCTTGCTCAGGGTGAGGGGTCACGAAGGTTTTCAGCATCTCTGCAGGCTCAGCATCCTGTTCCTCACATCTAGGCATCACTCTAATTTCTTAATTCTGTGTTGGCTTGTTGTTTTTGGGGTTTCTTTCGGTAAGTTTGACACTTCTCATGCCATGCTGTTCCTGAGGTTATTTTGCATTGTCTCTGATGCCCTGCCCCCCTCATGTCTCCTCCTCTCCCCTCACTGCCTGGGGAGAAGAGCCATTAACTTAGCACTAGCCAGGGCCTTTATTGATACAATAAGAACCATTAACTTCAACGACTTGATTATCATCACAAACAGGTAGCACTTTAGCAGCAACACTGCTCTGACTGGTTTTTGTAACCTTTTTCTCACAAAAAAAAATTGGCAGATTTTTGCTTATAACATGGGGGTCAGGGCACCCCAGAGCAGACAGAGAAGTATTCCCTGTGCTCTGGGTTTCCAAAAGGATTTTGTTGTATTTTTGATAAGATTTAATAAACCTTCCTAAACTATGAAAAGTGAGTAGCAATTTCTCACAATTTTGGGGGTGCTCGTCCCGGATAAACACCTCACCCTGGTGGTACTAGGAGTTTTTGAAAAGAGGTGCGCCCACGCCACAAATTTGGCAGAGTATCGGATACTCCTGGGGCCACCAGTGGTTGCAGGCTGAAGCCCCGAGACAGCAGGAGGCTGCATAAAGAAAAGAGAAGAAGAGGGGTGAGGGCTATTTTTTAGTCAGATAATTACTCAGTAATTCTGGTATAGGAAAGCGAACTCCACGTGAGTACTATATTGGACATGCCCTGGTCCGTTGGAGTTTCAGGATATTGGGTGGATGGAAGGGAAGGCAGGACACAAATTCAAGAGGAAAGTGGAGGATTTCTTCCTCCGTGGCCAGCGGGACGTGTGGGTGTCTTGGTTTGGAAAGACAGGTGCCTGCTAAGGAAGGCAAGAGCCTCCCCTGAAATGGAAAATGTAACGCCCCCTCCCATTCCGAATTGCTATACATTTTAAATTAAGGGGCTCTCAGGCAAAAAATATGGGAGCAGGAAATAACAATTTTTTAAGAGGGACGAAAATAAAAAGATAAAATAAACAATGCAGTAAACTAAAACAACACTGACAGAGTCGGAACACAACCTGACACCCTGTTGGTCAGGATGTTGGTAGCAGTCCAATTGGAAATGTGGCTGCAGTCCTCCTGGAGTGTAAGGTGTGGTTCTGTTGGAGCAGGAATCACGTAGAAAAGGGTGTAGTCTTCCTCTGAAGATCCAGTGGAAGAAGAGGCAGCTGTTCCTTTGGGAAAATCCAGTGGGGAAAAAAAAAAAAAAAAGAAGCTGTGCTGGTGTTCCAGAATCTCAGGATTATATCTGGGTAGAATGCTTGGCTCTTCCCTCTGGATGAAGCATCTAACAATGGGATGCTATAGTTCTTATCAGTCATGCAGTGACATTCAATAGCCTCTTAGCAGATGTCTCCCTGGAGGGAGGAGTGGTTGTGGAAGAGATAAGGAAGACGGCCCACTTAACAGAAGACAACTGCCATACAGATGGCAAATAAAATACAATTTGCTTGACAATCCAGGACAATGGGTTAGACCAGTTCTGAAAGGTTTTGCGGCAGTACAAGGTGGTGATTCAGGGGGTGGGGGACGACAACGGCTGAGGCAGATGGGGAAGGGTCCAGGCAGAACCTTGCCATGGCTGAGGGGGAGCGGGCAGGGCGGTGATTCAGGACAGACCCTAGCCTAGCCATGTCGCGGTGATTCAGAGCGGAGCCAGACAAGAAGGCCCTGGACCCTAGGTTTTTTTTTACGGAAGAGAGGTAAAGCTTTTTCCTAGTTTGTTTCTCTCCCTTTTGTAATATATGTTATGAAATAATTCATGCTTAAAGTGAGAATGTATTTTATAAGATTGTAAAATCCAAACGAGTCTCTGACCACAAGCAGCCCAGAGACAGATGTCTACTTCGGAATCTCAAAATTCCTGAAGGTGGCAGGAGAACAATACCCCCATTTACCTATGAATAGACGTGGCCAGAGCAATGATTGCTGTTCTCTGGGTAATCAAGAGACGCCCAAGAGTGATCATCGCTCGATTGATAACATCTATCAAGATAACAGAAGTTGCAGGAAAGATACATCTTAATACGCAACTTCCCCTGACATGATCAGCATTTGCCACTGCTCAGGAAACAGCAATTGTCCAGCCCTGCACAGTGAAAAAAAACTTTCATTCATACGCAGGTTTACAAAAGAAATCAAGGCACCTCTGCCTCAGGCATAAAAAACTGTATAAAATAGCCTCACTGGAAGCGGCACTCATGAACAGAGGGGGATCTGACGCGATAGAGGTCAGATCTAGGTTCACCCAGCGTCGATCCCAGGCTTGATGCTGTCTCTTTGGCTGTGGATTTTTGAGGACCGTATTTTGGTTGAGGAAAATAAAATCTTTTGCATTTTGAAAATTTGGCTTGTCAATTGATGATTTATAACACTCTTTTTTGGTTTTGCCCTCTCCCTTTTCCTTTTCTGGTTTCTTTTTCCCCCATTCCCTCGCCCTTCGTAGGGAGGCAGGCTCTGTCACGGGAAAACCTGTGATCTGCTGGTCAGGATGGGATCATGGCTGAGTAGCAAATCCCCAGAGGAAGAAAGAGAGATTGAAGAGGAGCCAATGGGCCTCCCTCCAGACAGTCCACTAGGAAAGAAGCTAGCCAGGTGGAAATATGACCCCAACACCAGAGATAAGGATGAGAGCAAAATTATTCAGAATTGTGCAGTAGAGTGTAGCAGAAGGGAAATTAGGAATGATCATGTCTACTGGCCGAGGTATGGGTCAGACAAGGGATGGATATGCCGAGCATTAAACAGATATGTAGGAGCTAAGAAACCATTCAGTCAGGAAGAGAGTGACTATGCTGCTTGCTGGGAAGGGGAAAACTCACCCTTGAAGGTGATCATGTTTAAGGTAGCAGAACACACAGAATGAGACCCATTAGATCACTTATCCCCCCACTTCCTGTGGCCCCAACTGTACCTTCTCTACCCTCTCATGGGCCTAGCCAAAACACCAGGAGCAGAGTAGCACAAAGAGAGGAAAGCAGATGAAAGGATGGGAGCCAAGCGTTGGGACAGTACTCCCTGAGGGAAGTACCCCGGGGGGGATACAGGGAGGAATTGGATACATAACTGTACCTTTTAGTTCCTCTGACATGAGAATGTTAGAAAATTAATTAAAAGGAATATTAGAGGATCCCCTTGGGTTAGCGGAGCAGCTAGAACAGTTTCTGGGGCCCAATTTTGTACATGGGAGGAAATGCAATCAATAATGACTATGTTGTTCATACCCGAGGAAAGACAGATGATCTGGGCATCTGGGATACAAATATGGGAAAGGGAGCATGTGCAAGGACCTCCTGGGGACCTGAAAATGCCTGTAGTGCTCCTTACTGGGACCACAACAGCACTGTGGGAAGGCACGACACAGAGGAATACAGAACATTGATTACAAAAGGTATCAAGAAGAAGCTCCATGTAACCAAAAGGCCCGTAAGCCTTTCAATGAGCAGCAAAAGAGGGAAGAAACTCCAACAGAGTGGTTAGAAAGGTTGAGGAAAAATATGAGGCAATATTCAGGAGTTGACCCTGACAGAGTGGCCGGACAGATCTTACTAAAGATAAAGTTTGTCACTCATGCCTGGCCAGATATATGGAGAAAGTTAGAAAAGGTAGATGGTTGGCAAGAAAAGAGGTTATAAGATCTTTTAAGGGAAGCACAGAAGGTATATGCAAAAAGGGATGAAGAAAAGGCCAAGGCAAAAGCCAAGGTAATGGCAACTGCCATTAGGGAAGGAAACTAGCACATAAAGAACTACCCAGGTAAGGGAGGGGGATTCTTAGTACGGGAAGATAGATGGAGGGGGATGCAGCTCCTTGAAACTGGGCACAAAAAGGAGAGTTTGGGAAACAGAAGAACTTAGGACCAGTCTGCTTTTACTGTAAAGAGAATGGACATATTAGAAGGAATTGCCCCCAGAAGGAAAAGAACCTGAGGGTCTATGAGACTGAGCAAAAAGAAGATGATTAGGGGTGTCAGGGGCTCTACCTCCTGAAGACCGAATGCCATCAGGACCCCTTGATAACTTTAAAAATAGGCCCCCAGGAGGAAGAATTTGAATTCTTAGTAGACACGGGGGCTGAAAGAACTTGTGTTTGTAGAATCCCAAAGGCGTGCAAAAAGGTCAAGACACCATGCAAGTAGTAGGTGCAAAAGGACAAAAGGAGAGGCGTTCAAGGTCTTTGTTATAAAGGAAGTAAAGTTTGAAGGGGCAAATAAAGTAGGAATTGGGGATGTTCTATTAGTTCCAGATGCAGGACGCAATCTATTAGGGCAAGATTTACAAGTGCAGTCAGATGTTGGAGTACTCTCAGAGGAAAGAAAAATGGTGGTTAAGCTTCTCCAATTAAGGGAAGAGGATGAGGGCAAAATTCATGAGACAGTGTGGGCAAAACCAAAAAATCGAGGCAAATTGAACATGAAACCTATAGTAATAAAATTAATTGATGAGAGCCATCCAGTCCGGGTACAACAATATCCACTCTCCCTGAAAGGGAGACAAGGACTACGGCCGGTGATCCAGGACCTACTTGAGGACGGGACCTTAGAACCATGTATGTCCTCCCATAATATACCCATATTACCAGTAAAGAAATCAGATGGGACTTACAGGCTTGTCCAAGATTTAAAAGAAGTAAACAAAAAAACAGTGAACCGGTACCCAGAAGTGCCTACCCCTATACAGTACTGAGTAAAATTCCCTCAGCACACCAGTGGTTTAGTGTGATATTGGAATATGATCCCAATATTACCAGATAGATTGTGCCTGGGCTCGTCTGACCCTTGCTGCTGGACCAAAGGTGGCAACTGTGGTATTTCACCTCAGAGACACTTTTGGCTGGCTGGATGTTGCAGCTGGGTACTGAAACAAGTCCAGGCTTGTAGAAACTCAGTTTACCTCAGGTGGTAAGGCTTCAGGCTAAGGTGAAGAGGAAAAGGAGACGGATTCTGCCAGAGGGTTAACATCCAGAGTTTATTCCATGGTCACAGACATCTGAATCTTAGGTAACAGCTCCAACAGAATACCGAGCACATGGTCCAGGCTCAATTTAAGCCCAGGGACAGGGGGAGGGGAAGGGACAGGTGATCACCAACCAGGTGGGAGGAGGAGGGTCTCAAGGAACGAGAGGCACATAGACAAGCCAATGACCCCAGGCCTGAAGGGTATCCTTTGAACTTGACCAACCCCACGAGGCCTTGCTGGAATGTTAAGCCTGATTGACAGAACTCACTCAGCAAGGGGGTGAGGGGGAAGGGAGACAGATATTGCCACACCTGGGAAGGAACTGGGAAGAAAAACAGGAAACTGCAACACACTGCAACAGTGTAATAGACCTAAAAGATGCTTTTTGGCCATGTACACTAGCAGAGAAAAGTAGGGATATCTTTGCCTTTGAATGGCAAGACCCTGATTCCGGGAGGAAGCAATGGTTTCGGTGGACTAGGTTGCTCCAAGGGTTTTCGGAATCCCCAAACCTATTTGGTCAAGCCTTGGGAGAAGTACTACAACTCTTCTCCATCAAACCTGAGATAAAGCTCATCCAGTATGTAGACGTTTGCTTCTCTCAGGATGGGAAAAAACAAAATTTGAGGATCCACCAGAGTATTCCTAAATTTTCCGGGGAACCAAGGACTTCGAGTATCAAAGGGAAACTCCAATTTGTAGAGACAGAAGTAAAATACCTAGGATGCGATTTGCCAAGGCAGCCAGTGGCTGAACCCTGAGAGAATAGCAGAGATAACCTCACTCCCATGGCCAAATACTAAGAGAGAAGTTAGAAGATTTTTTAGGCTGGGTGGGATATTGTAGGCTATGGATTGAAGGATACACTCAGGCCATCAAGTTCTTGTATAAAAAGCTACTCTGTTGCAGACATCTTTTATGAAAAATCCTTTCTTTAAAATTTTTCCTCCTGAGAAGCTGAGAGGCCTCAGGAACAAAATGTAAACAATGATTATCTGCTACTGTGGAATGCAACAGGTGGAGCTGTGATTGGTCTCATAGAGTTGTTTTTAATTAATGGCCAATCACAGTCAGCTAGCTTAGACTCTCTGTCCGAGACAGAAGCTTTTGTTACCATTCTTTGCTATTCTATTCTTAGCTAGCCTTCTGATGAAAACTTTTCTTCTATTCTTTTAGTATAGTTTTAATGTAATATATATCATAAAATAATAAATCAAGCCTTCTGAAACATGGAGTCAGATTCTCGTCTCTTCCCTCATCCTAAGACCCCTGTGAACACCGTCACACTAGAAGAAGAAGAGAGTTGGTGGGAAAAAGACGATGAACAAAACTTTGAAGCTTTAAAGCAAAAATTAGTCAGTGCACCAGCACTGAGTCTTCCTGCCTCAGGTAAACCTTTTTATCTGTTTGTAGATGCAGAAAGTTGTTGCAGTGTGTTTTAAACTTTCCGGTCCCTTCCCCAGGTGTACCAATACCCTCTTCCCCTCCCCCCCTTGTCCCTTGCTGAGTGAGTCCTGTCAATCAGGCTTAACATTCCAACAAGGCGTCGTGTGGTTGGTCAAGTTCAAAGGATGCCCCTCAGGCCTGGGGGTCATTGGCCTGTCTAGCTGTCATTCTCCCCTGAGACCCTGCCCCTCCCACCTGGTTGGTGGCTCACCTGTCCCCTCCCCTCCCCCTGCCCCGGGAGCTTAAAAGGTGAATCAGGCCATGCGGCCGGCGATTCTGTTGGAGCTGTTCCTAAGATTCAGACCTGTGTAACCATGGAATAAACCTCTGGATATAACCCTCCAGCAGAATCCTCTCCTTTTTCTCTTCACCATCGCCTGAAGCTTTCCTCCTGAGGTAAACGGAGTTCCTAACAAGCCTGGACTTGTTTAGTGCCCAGCTGCAACCACCAGCAAGCTAATGGTGTCTCTGGGGTGATACACCACAGCTGCCGCCTTTGGCCTAGCAGCAAGGGTCAGACTGGCCCAGGTACAATCTAACTGGTAATATTGGGATTCATATTCCAATAGAAAGTGGGGTAGCTCATGGAGTACTAACCCAGGACTGAGGAGGATCCAGGAAACTGGTGGCATATTTATTAAACTGCTACATCCTGTCAGCCGGGGATGGCCAACCTGTATTCAGATAGTGGCAGCAACTGCCATACTCATAGAGGAAAGAAAAAAAGTAACCTTTGGGGGAAAATTGAAAGTATATACTCTTCACTCAATTAGAAATATCCTAAGCCAAAAGGCTGAGAAATGGCTCACTGATTCCCAAGTGCTAAAGTATGAAGCCGTCTTAATAGATAGTAGTTTAGAGCTAATCGTGAGTTGTTGGGATCATTAGCTTGTCAAAGGGACCCCGAGAAAAGTTCAAAAGTCTCTTTTCCTAGCCTGGCGCTTGAAGAAGGAGTCAGGGCTCTTAATTTCTCGGTCTCAAGGTTGTTTATTTTATCTTATCTATAAAAAATTTTCTCCTGCCCTGCCGAGGTTAGCTCAGCAAGACAGTCCGAGGCACTCTGCCTGCCCACAGGGCGGTGTTATGTCTTTATACTAAACACTACATATACAATGTTTACAATTACTTTCCAATACCTATCACCTATGTTAGACAGTGAGCTTCTACTCTAAACCAATTTGTAAGTGCCAACATCACAGCAGAAGATGGAGGCCAAGAAGAAGAAGGAAAAAGGCTGGATACACCCAGTTCCCTACATCTTGCCTCCTGAACCCCCATACCAAAAACCCTAAAATCTACTTTTCCACCCTGTGATAACTTCACTAATATTCTACTTAAACTGTTGTGGCTTGCTGATCTTCATACAAGGTTGGTAATTTGCTCCACGGGTCATAATCAAAACCACAGGCTTTTTGGGCTCTGTGCCAGGGTCTCTGAGACCCCTGACAGGGGTCTTGGCTGCTCAGGACAGCCAGAGGGATGTCCTGGGTCCTGACAGTGAGTGACCAACTCAACCCTCCCCAGTTTCTATATGGAGAACCAGGTGAGGAATTAATACATGATTGTCTAGAAGTCATAAACTATCAAACTAGAGTAGAGGGGAGCTAACAGATCAACCACTCCAAGGAGGGAAACAACTGTACATCGATGGATCTTCAAGGGTAATCCAGGCCACCCAGTATCAGGGTATGCTATAGTAGGTGAAGGGTTGGTAACCATAGAAAAGGGAAAGTTACGTTCCGACTGGTCAGCCCAAGCATGTGAGCTATATGCCCTGAAACAAGCTCTGGTAATATTAGCACAGAAAAGAGGAACAATATATACAGACTCAAAATACACTTTTAGTGTAGTGCATACCTTTGGAAAAATTTGGGAAGAGAGGGGGCTATTAAATTCAAAGGAAAAGGGACTGATTCAAGAAAAACTTGTTTTAGAAGTGTTAGAAACCTTACAATTACCAGAGCAAGTAGTGGTGGTATATGTTAAAGGGCATCAAAAAAGGTGCGAGGGAACAGTTTCACAAAGGGGCAACTCAGGAGGTGCGAGGGAACAATTTAGCTGATTTTGAAGCTAAAAATTCAGCAGAATCAGGGGCAGAAAAACTGATGGTGGTGTTAACCGCCATGGGAGAAATACGAGAAGTCACAGTGTTTAGTAGGGCAGAAGAGGAAGAACTCCTTAAAATAGGAGCCAAGAAAGATAAAGAAGGGAAATGGAGATTAGTGGATGGGAGGCAAATGTTGAATAAGCCCCCGGCTAGGAAAATGCTGGAAGGCATACATGGGACAACACATTGGGGTACACAAGCGCTAAGTGATCAATTTCTAAGGGATTGGGGATGCATAAGAATTTTTAGGATAGCTAAGCAGGTGACTGAATGGTGTGTAGATATATTAACAAGTGAATAAGAATGTCATGAGGAAAACACCCAGGGGAGGGTGAGAACTAGCCTTAAGGCCCTTTGAAAACATCCAAGTAGATTTTACTGAGCTTCCCCAGGTACAACAGTGGAAGTTTTTGCTAGTAATAGTCGATCACTTGACTCATTGGGTAGAGGCGGTATCCACTGTGAAAGCCAATAGCAATGTTGTGAGTAAAACCCTCATAGAATCAATCATTCCTCAATATGGGATGGCAAACAGAATTGATTCAGACCGGGGAACTCATTTCACATCAAAGATATTGCAAAAAGTGGTTCAAGCCCTGGGAATGAAATGGGAGTTACACACTCCATGTCATCCAGAGAGTTCCGGTCAGGTTGAAAGAATGAATCAAACTCTTAACAGAACTCTAGTTAAGCTAATGATTAAAACCCAGATATCATG
Source organism: Zonotrichia leucophrys gambelii (assembly GCF_028769735.1). Classification (NCBI taxonomy): domain Eukaryota; kingdom Metazoa; phylum Chordata; class Aves; order Passeriformes; family Passerellidae; genus Zonotrichia; species Zonotrichia leucophrys. The sequence goes on from NW_026993038.1 coordinate 10,514, forward strand.
GATAAAATGTCTCCCTTTGGCATTATTAAGAATTAGAACCCAACCCCAGTCAGATCTGGGGGTGTCACCCTATGAAATGATGTTTGGCTTACCCTTCCTGACCTCACCCCAGAAGGTTGCCACCTATGAGGAAGGGGAAACCAATGTCAAGAAATAAGTTATGTCTATAGCACAAACCTTAGAAGGGCTAAGACATAAAGGGGCAATTCCTCAAACTACCACCCTAGATTTCAGAATCCATAATATTAATCCTGGGAATCGGGTGATGGTTAAGTCATGTAGAGCTCAGCCTCTAACTCCTGAGTGGGAAGGTCCCTTTCAGGTACTACTCACCACCAAATCGGCTGTGCAAACTGCCGAGTGGGGATGGACTCATGCTAACCGAGTTAAAAGCCCAATAGAAGAATCCGAAGAATGGACTGTAACATCCAGGCTGGGGGAAACGAGATTGACTCTCAAGCAGAGACTAAGAGGCAACCAAGAAGACACCAAGACACCCAAAAAGTAGAATCAAGCTTTCACCAGCCAACCCAAGAACTGTTGTTTTTTTTTTTTTTAATGTTTTAATGGGGAAGATTATGACTATCTTTTGAGGGGAAGTACACAAGGAACTGTAAAAAGTAATGGGACAGCTTCCTTAAGAAAAATAAGAGAAAGGAAAGGTGGCAAGAGCAGGTTGTCACCTTTTGTTTGCTACTGAGAAGACCCCAGAGCCCTGCTATGGGTAGCAACCCCCTCAGGCATGGTAAGGTAGAGACAAAAGGCCTCTATAATTCCCCAACTGTCTTTGAATATAAAAAGGACTAGAGGCCAAGACTGAGTTGGCCTCTGTAGTCACCACTAAGATACACTTACTATGGGTAGCAACCCCATAGGCAAGGGAGATGGGGGTAAAAGCTATATCGGACCTCTGTAAAGGCTTTCTGTTGATTCTGGATAAGGGTGTCTAAGGAAGTTTTTGTTAATTTTCCCTTTAGTTCCCTCTGTTCTTGCCCACATCAACAGATGCTAGTATGACTCAGTGAATTAAATTGTTCAAGCCAAATAATCTGTAGAAAAGGAAAAGGGGGGATTGTGATAGAAGAGTATTGCCATGATTGACTCTCACAATTAATAGACATATATCATGTATCTAAGTTAAGAAAAGTTTTATAGATTTATAGTTATGTTTTACCCCCTCGCATGGTTATCAAGGGACAGCTGGATTTGTGATATCTGGGAGGGCCGGCTTGTCACTATGGTGACATCTGACCTCCAATCAGGATTTGAGGAAGAGATCTCCACCACTGGGCAGTGAAGAAGGGGTTGATGGACAGAACTTTGGGAGGGGTTAAAGGGTTAAAAAGGGGAGACCTCCAGTGTGAGGGGACTGAGCACATGGCGGGGAAAATCTTTTGCTCCCAGCGCGGCAACCTTTTTTTCTTTATTCATTCTTCTGTTGTATTTTTTATAAGGTTTAATAAACCTTCCTAAACTATCAAAAGTGAGTAGCAATTTCTCACACCACCTATATCTGGAGGGAGTATATAAGACACTGGCTCTTTGTAACCACTGAAGCAGGGCAATTCTGTAGGCTGGGCACACCTGTACTAACTGTTAAAATCATTACCGTCTTTCTTAATTAGGATTGGCACAGTGCTTGCTGCTTGTAATATATCTTCATAATGGATAAACCATCTAATATATTGAAGCAATAGCTGAAAAGGTTTTAGAGTGTCCCCTTTGGATTAAGGGCCTACATTTTCTTGAAGATCTTTTATTTCTTGTCTGGTTTGGGCTACTTCTTTTTAAATAAATGTTAGCAACGCAAGTATTGACTTTTAGAGGGAAGGATGAGGTTTGGGGTTTCTTTCTGTAACCATAATGATTTTTTTCTCATTTAATTTGAAATGGAAACCATATCTTAATCCTAATTTGGCAGCACATTACTCATTCTTCCTGCCCTCATATAAATGACAATTAGTAATAATTTAGCAGTTGTACACTCTGGCATCTTCTAAGACAGACCAATGTATACAATTCCAAATTCCTTTGCGTTAATTAGGATCATGAGCTAATCAGCACTAATTAAGAAGAAAATAAGGATTATAACAAATGAAACAAACTAGTGATTTGTATCTGTTCAGTAGCTCTTTTCCCCTCTGCACTGTTGCAGTAGTATTAATCAAGTAATAAGCAGCTCAGCTCAGCTCCATGGAGCAGCCTCTGGGCTGACTGACAGAAACTCACAACCAATGGGAGCTTTCCTAGGATGCAGGCATCTTATTGGTTCAGAGTCTGGGGGTACAGAGATAGACCAATGAGCTGTTTCGCCCCGGGAGTTTGGAATGGGATAAAAGGGTGCGTTACGTCTCAGACATACAAACATTGTGGATTATGCTGTAATACTGCACTTTATCAAATAGGTGTAATGCAGAGGAACTTCTAATTGCAACTAATTATGAGGTTTTCCCTGCTACTTTGATCCTCATGTTTAAATCCCACAAAGCTCACTAAATAGGTAACAAAGCTGAAATCTAGCACATAGTGTAACTTGGTTCATGTTAATTAGCACTGTGAATAACAAGGTTCACTCTCCTGGAAAAATTTACAAGTTTAATAAAGGACAATAGGAGACGACAATAAAGCAAAGTTTTTACAGCCGGGTGCTTGCATTCAGCCAAGAGCACACCTGCTATTTCGGAGACACCCTTTACACATCTTTCCTATTGCATATTCATAAACAGTTATGCATATTTAAACTTTTCTGCAAAGTAGTTTACATGTTCCAAGAACTGTTTAGCATGGCTCCTCCATGGGTCCGCCTTTTTAGAGCATGCGCATTTCTTAGCTGTGGTTTTAATCCATTCTTATCACCTCCAGTTTGCGCTTTAGTCTATATTTTCTACTGACAGTGGATGCTCATAATTGGCTTCTCAGTAGCAGGAGTTTCTATCATATGTTCACTGGATGTTATCCCAATCAAGCAGGAAGTTCAATTATCACAAGCATAACTATATCAGCTATTTCACTACTATGTCTAAGTTTAGTTAATAGCAGAAATAAAAACTATATCTTTATAGCAAAGTTATTTTAACATTATACATATAGCATCCATCCTAGCATTTGCAAAAAAACAATATTATAATATGTATTTATAACAGCACTATGTTTAGAAGGCAGTAAGAGGCTGTTTGTGATATTTTCAGGGTCCCCAGGACGAAGGAGGAATTGAGAATCTGACTCCATGTTTTTAGAAGGCTAATTTAAATTATATTATATTATATTATATTACATTACATTATATTATATTATATTATGCTATACTAAAACTATAATAAAGAATAAAGAAAGGATACAGACAGAAGGCTTAACAAGAATTATAATGAAAACTTGTGACTGCTTCCAGAGTCCCAGCACAGCTGGATGGTGATTAGTCATTAAGTCAAAACAATTTCACATGAAACCAATAAAAATGACCACCTGTTGGATAAACAATCTACAGACCACATTCCAAAGCAGCAAAACACAGGAGAAGCAATCAGATAATTATTGTTTTCATTCTTCTGTGAAGCTTCTCAGCTTTCCATGAGAAGAAATCCTGGAAAAGGGATTTTTCAGAAAATATGACAGTGACAGCTGTTCATCAGCAAATGCTTTCTAAAGGGACATTAGGTAGGGATTTTTGCAGATCTAATAGGCTACACAGAGACCTGAGCCAGGTATTATCAGATATGACTGACATGTCACATATCCGCCTCAAGACTGTATGTTAAATACGTTACTTTTGCAAATCAGCCCATTTTGACCCTATCTTAATGTCTGTTGTTATTTAGAGCAAGTACCTGGGGAAACGTAGGTACTTCAATATGTAATTACTACATCTGAAGGTCATTCCTGTCTATTGGTGACTGTATCATAAAGTAGCATACATTTTCCACTGCTGTTTTGGGTATCTTTAGCACCCTTTCTCTTTCAGAAGTGGGAAGTGAATAAACATCAGCATCTTTGCAGATTCCAGGCCTATTTAACAGATTGAAATTGCTACATCATGTTTAATGATGCTAAAAATATGTATGATGGTATGTGCTGTCTCCATTTAATTATATGTAGTAATTTAAAAGTAGACAGTTGGAAAGTACTGAATACAGTTCAAGGTGGGTCAAGGAAATCCAGACCTCTAGTTTTGTGTCTTCTCACTACAAATTCACCTAGTCTTAAGCAGTTTTCAGTACAATCTTATGAGAAAAAGCTACATCCTGATCTCCAAGAGGTTGCTGCCTTGCTGCTGGTACTGTCACTCTCAATCTTCATGAAAAAGACATGTATGACCTGGTCTTATTGGAAAGTCTCACATGCACTGAAACCAAACTGAATTGGAGCAAATCAAAGTCTAGTTTGTGCTTACATGCTATCCCTTTCCAGCTGAGATTGCTTTGAGAACTCTAATTAATTGACTAATTACTTAAAATACCATAAAATTGGGACAGTAACCCTCATGTCTTGGATATTTTGTAGTTGTTGGATCTTCTTTGACTTCTCAGTTGTGTGCGTGCAGATTGTCAGAGATCTCTCACCCTACCAGCAGCCCCCAACTGCTCTTCTTGTGGCTTTGAGTCTGGCCCAAAAGTCATATATTTTCAGACACATTTTTTCATTGGATAACTATTATAATTTGAAGCGTTGTTCAAACAAGTAATGAGACAAAGACCACAAAGGATCATTGCAATCTTCTCAGATGAAAAAAGATGCTCCATGTAAATTAAGAAACCCTGAAAAAGCATGCAATCCAAAATTATTGAGAACATGTAAAATGCCTTCACTTGAAATCTGATGCTCACCAAATGCAGATACTACCAAGGGGAGAGTAAACATATAAATGGAGGCAATGAAAAAACAAGGGGTTTTTTTCCCCTTGTTTTGGATGAGATGACCAACACACATCATGCACAGCCTGTATGCTTTTAGTGTGAGTACATCAGAGAGTATAGAGATCCACTCTTAGCAAACTTGTCTTCTACCAATGATGAATGATGTAGTCATCCACCTGGACAACTTAGTTCATAAATGATCATATCTAGAGCACTAAATTGTTAAAGTACTTCTTTGTGAAGTTGAATCCAGTGATGCCATCATTCCATTGCCCTGTCATGCATGACAGCCAAAGAGGGTGTAGGCATTGATATTTCTCTGAACTGATCAGTGAATCAAACGACTCCCTTTTCTGAGGAGTCAAAGCCTCAAGTTGCTCATGGCAGGTTTAGATTAGCTATTAGGAAAAATTTCTTCACTGAAAGGGTGCTCAAGCATTGGAACAGGCTGCCCAGGGAAGTGGTGGAATCATCCCTGGAAATACTCAAAAAACCTGTTGATATGGTGCTTAGTGACATGGTTTAGTGGTGGCTTTGGCAATGCTAGGTCAATGATTGGACTTGATCTTAGAGGTCTTTTCCAACCTTAAGGATTCTATGATTCTATCTTTAGTAAACACTTTTTGTGATTTCCTACATGTCAGAGAAGCAATATGATTTGAGGTGTCCCCAAGTACTACTTTGATAACTTGCCTTCTCCTAACATCACCCTCTAAGAAGCAGAGGCAGCATGGTTGATGTTACCCTTGTCAGGAAAATTAATCCACAAACATCAGAGGTTTCTGTCAAAAAAGGAGACAGAGGAGTTCTTTTACTTCATTTGAATAAAGGGAGAGCCCATGGGATATTCCTCTGGGGTCTCTCAAATTTTTGGAGGACATAGCCTCCTTTTTATCCTAATTTCCCAGCCTCATTCCCCTTGTCTCTTCCCCCATTGGCTGAGGTACTTGAGAGGTACAGACTTCCCAGAACATCTGATACCAAAGGTCACCCTCCCTTTTAATTTTTGATTCTTATGGATTTTAGGTTTTTTTCCTGATTGTTTCTTTCATCTTTCAATATCCAATTTAATTTATCGGCAAACCTACAGTTTTTTTGTAAAGGCAAATATCTTTTACCATTGATCAATAAGTAGAATCCTTCCCATTGTTTCTTTTATCTCTCAGTGCTAGTTTTATCTATCAGCAGACCTACAGTTTGTTTGTAAAGACAAATCCCTCATTCCTCTCACCCTTTTAGGTGTTTTTGAGGAAGAAATAGAATAAAAAAATCTTCAGCTGCCCATGTTTGCTTTTTACTTTCAAGCACGAGAGGAAGTTATATAGAGGAAAATGGCTACAACAGGCTCTGCCTCCCCCTTGCGCACAGTGAAAGCTTCAGTATACATCAAAATTAATATATAGTACTCTATTTTCTGTGGCACACCGGTAAAGAAAGAAAAAAGGTAGTGTCTTTCTTAGGAATTGTGTGAATTGCCACATATAAGTAACTGAGAACAACTGTGAAAATGATGTTCACTTCTCTGAAAATTTGAAAAGTTTAATAAAGGACAATAGGTGAGACAGAGTGAAAAATCCCCCAGAGTAAAAATCCATTTTGAATTAGGTGAAGTTTCTAGGAGAGGTGAAAAGTCTGTAAGGCCAAAGCTGAAGGGAAAACTGCAGGACAGAGATAGTAAGGAGACAGAAAAAAAAAAAAAAAGAAACGGTTACAAGGCCAGTCTGCCCTGGTCCAGGAATTCTTTTTGATAAAGAGGAACTGACGATAAATGTCAGGCGGAATGAATATGTATGAACCTATTGTGAAACTGTATGCATATGTATTTGGAAGGAGAGATAAAAGGAGACCTGAAGTTCTCAGAGGTACACATGCCTTTTTTTGAGGAGCGCAATCTCCGCGTGCATCCAGTGCTGTAATAAACATACCAGCTGTGCAACTTTTATAAAGTCGTGGGGTTTTCTTCTTTTCTCAGCAAAACATTCTGGCGAGCCAGCCAGGAGGAAGATACCTTCCATCTCCGTCTCTGTCCCTGCAGGGGCAGGGGAGAACAGACGGACTCCTAGGCACGCCCCAGGATTTTCCTGGAGGAGGCTCCGCTCATCCCGACTTGCCTCCTGCGAGGACAGACAAGGACCTGCTGGCCTGCGCAGGAGAATATGGTATGTACTGCAAGGCCCCCGGCGTAAAAGAGAGCTAGGGAGTGAATCACTCGAAGACGTCTGGGTGTAGCTGGTGGAGCAGCTATATTAGAGACGACAGTTCATCATTCTGATGGGGCGGACCGCCAACAACCCTGGGGGTGGGTCGTGTGGACCTCGATGTGTCTATGTGTGTAGTGTCCAGACACTGAATCAAAGGTGCATTGCCTGATAGAGCAGCCGCTAGCGACCCTGGCGGTGGGTCGGGTGAACCCGTGTATGTTTGTGTGTGTGTAGTGTCTGGACACTGTCGCTGTATGGTTAATGCATTGTGTGGTCAGTGCACTGTGTCTCTAATCATGCAAGTGTATCAGTGTATGGTATATAAAAGAGAGTAGATCTACAGTGCTCTACAGTGCAGTGGGGGGTGAGTACTACCCATGTTTGAAGCAGCCGAGTGAGGCCTGAGGTGCCAGCTGCAGCAGGCTGTGGGGGCAGGGAGAGAAGTGCCCTGCGGAGAAGCGGAACGTCAATGACGGTATTTATTGTGCTTAAATGTAGTTATTTGTGTAGATTTAGTACATTTTAACCGTGAGTACGAGCTCAGAGAGTTCCGTTGCCCATACTCTCGAAAACACTTATTTACTTATTCTAATATCTCTTTACTAATGTCTTTCTTAATTTCAATGGCTGTTAATGTTAAGCCTAACATCTTTATATCATTTGCCTCCAGAGTAACCTTTCTCATTTGAGAATGTTTAGCAAATTGAGCGAATTGTACAAAAGCTTCTAAGTACACATAGTACACATGTAACTTTAAAGGTTTGCAAAAGTATGCCTTCTCAGACTGGCCAGTTGTTCTCTGCACTACAACATAAACATTCTCCACAGGTACTAAAGCTTTATTTAAAACTGAATCTATGGCCCTTGTGTCGACTAAAATTCTACCCTTTTTTTTTCTTCTGATCTCACTGCCTCTCGCAGAGGGGTCTGTTACATCTTAGCTCTGGATGAAATAGAACTGCCAGGAGGGGAATGGGTTCGAGTTGGTATACTTTTGGGGTCTAAGTCTTCTTCCCTTTTGGGGAGGTCATTTTTATCCTTCCTCCCTTACCTTAGGAGGAGCCTTTAACAAATCATATGTACTCATTTTGCCAACTGCAATCGCTTTGCGTTTCAGCATGATAATATTTGTTTGACTTCATACTTTGCTATCTTATGCTGCATGCTGAACCACACGTTTGATTTGCTTTCTCTTTGCCTTGTTTTCCTTTTCAAGGGCCAAGACCAGAGGGTGGTCTGATCTCACAGTCTCTTTATCATTCTGGGTAATTTCTTAAAAAAAAAAAGACATATCAGCATACAAAAACCCATCCTATTTACCCTGTTATTTTAAAACAGTATTAACTGCAATTAAGTATTATAAATCTTTTTATTTTTTGAGCTGCTCCTACTGGCAGCCTTCTCTCAGTGAGCCCCTCTTAAAAGGGGCTAGTTTAGGAACCTCTTTGCTCTGGTCATTTCTCATTATCTCTTTCTCCTTGCCCTATCTCGCTTCGACCCAAACTTCACTTTACAAAGCTTCACAGTAGTTTCTCAGTCTTCCTCTTACACACACACAGAGCTCCAGGTGGCAGGTATCAGATGTGATTTCTAACACACGAGCTTAAAGATCTTAGGTTCTGAATCAGCTTGATCAGAAAACTTCAAATTACACACGGGGCAAGTGCCCTGACGCTTATTAGAACAGCAATACTAGCGTTTCTCACAAACTCTGCACTGCAATACTACCCACGCAGCATGCCAGCTTCTTGATGCACCAAAGGCTCCCCGAAATTGCCGGCAGAGGCAGGCTATTTCATTTATTACAGAGAACTCTAAATCCCTACAGCAGGCTGTTCTCAGTCCAGACTTACTATAGTACCAGCTGAAGTCTCATAAACTCATTCATCTCTTCTATCTAAACTCTGTTTTACAAAATATCAGTCTTTTCTAGTTCTCTTCTTGCACAATCTAATTAACTACTGTGTCTACTTACACTCGTTTTACTGCCTTGCAAAAAGGCTGTGGTTGTCACTGCAGAAACTCTGATATGCCCATAGAGAGAGGCATATGCACTTCCCCTCCCCATTTATCTGAAATTCACTAGAGCCAAGGCTTGAATTGCTGTGGAGGGGAGAATTCTTGGAATTCCTTTAATTTGCTTTACCACAGTTAAACATAAATCACCATACCATAGTTCTTCTGTGTGAAATGCTACTCTTGTTGCAAACAAAATCTTAAAATCTCCACAAACACCACTATACAATCTGAGAATCAAATTACCACAATGCAGTGTATTGAAGTGAAGGGAGACGACCCATCTTCATTGACCAGCATCAACTCCAGTTTATTGATTCAACAGTCACTTTTTATAACCGTGTTAATTAAGTTCATACATATTGCAAAATCCGAGCTTATCTTGGGTCAGAGATTACTCACCAACCTCTCCTTTTGTTTTCAATACCAATATTTCTGTTCTAAAAACTTACTTTTACTTTCCCAAAACAGCCAAAGATAGAATGTTTACCTGTTATGAGAAAACTGCCTGACAACCCTGGTATGAAAGGTTCTCAAGGCCTTCATGTTTGTCACTTTTGCTTTCCCATACCTTATCCAAGGACAAGATATTTCCTTGTTATTGAAAACAACCTGAGAACTTCCGCTGTTTACATAAATGTGCCTGAGAATCTTGTTGTTTACAGAAACAGGCTTTGAGAATTTGCTCCTCACAGCTGCCTTTTACTTTTCCATCAGCTGTATTTTTCATGGCCTTTTTTCCTTCAAGCCATGTCTGAGCAAAATTCTACAACAGCAGTGAAAGAAAATCACCACACAAAATCACAGGGAAAGGGCATATCTCTCAAAGTGCCCACTTTTCTCAACACAGTACAGCATACCATAATTCAGAATTTACTCACATCAGTTTTCCTTGGACATAATCAAAGTAACAGCACACAGTCCAGAGATCAAGTCTCCAAGGATAAGACTCCAAGGATACAGTCTCAAAGAAAAAGGCACAGGTAGTGAAACAGAAGGTAATCTACCTGGGGTAAGAAGTGAGTGCTGAGCAGCAGACTTTAAGGCAGAGAAGCCATATGCCAAAACCCGAAAGCCCAGACAACAAAGGAACTCTGAACCCTCTTAGGCATGGCAGGGTAGTGCCAGCTGTGAGTTTATAATTATGGACTGCTCGTGAGACCCCTCTATGCTCTTATTGCCAATGGAAACAGAGATCTCCAGTGGACAAGAGACGCCACACGGGCCTTTCACCAGCTAGAGTGTGCCCTCATGTCATCTCCAGCTTTGACACTTCCAGATGTAAGTAAACCATTCTTTCTATTTTTCCATGCAAGGAATTGTCCTAAGAATACTGGCTCAGGACTTAGGTCCATACCGAAGAGCAGTTGCTTACTTCTCTAAGCAACTAGATGCAACAGCCAAAGGATGGCCAGGTTGCCTCAGAGGTGTAGCAGCAGTTGTGCTGAATATTCAAGAGGCACCCAAGTCTACCCTAGGAGAAAAATGACTGTGCTAGTGTCCCACACAGTGTCCGCAGTACTGGAAGTAAAGAGTGGCCACTGGCTTTCACCAGAGATGTTTCTGAAATACCAGGCCATCATGGTAGAGCAAGATGATGTAGAGATAGTGGTGACTAATATTGTCAACCCAGCTTCTTTTCTCAGTGGAATCAAGGAGAAGCAGTACACCATAGTTGCCTAGAGACCATTGAAGCTACCTACTCCAGCCGCCCAGACTTAAAGGACACTCCTCTGGGCGATGCAGAGACCTGGTTCACTGATAAGAAAGCAACATTGCAAAGTTCACAGTGACTACCTGCAGAGAGGTAATGTAGTCTGGACCTTTACCAACAGG